>NW_026045910.1:2052222-2358333 GCF_023898315.1 Schistocerca nitens | reverse complement strand
TATGCAGCAATGGAAGAAAGTAATTTGGCCGGGAGAGTGTTGTTTGACACTGTTTCCCACCTCTGGCAAAGATTTTGGCATACACACCCTGGTATTCCACGCGCCACATTATTATAGTGCAAGGTAGCACTACTGACAAGAATCATGTGATCATTTTGGCCCGTCATGTGAGTCGCATGGTACAATGTTTGTTCCCCAGTGGATGACGCTTCATTCCAAGACGACAAGGCAAATCTTCACACAGCTTGCATGGTCCAGAACTAGTTTTGTGAGCACGGGGATGAACTGTCTACATCTGCATCGATACTCTGCAAATCACATTTAAGTGCCTGGCAGTGGTTTATCGAACCACCTTCACAATAATTCTCTATTATTCCACTCTCGTACGGCGCGAGCTCTGATTTCCCTTATTTTGTTATGACGGTTGTATTTCGATGTGTAGGTCAGCTTCAACAAAATATTTTCGCATTCAGAGGAGAAAGTTGGTGATTGAAATTTCGTAAGAAGATTCTGTCGCAACGAAAAACGCCTTGTTTTAATGATGTCCACCGCAAACCCTATATCATTTCAGTTACTCTCTCTCCCATATTTCGCGGTAATATGAAACGTGCTGTCCCTCTTCGAACTTAGTCGATGCACTCCGTCAATCCTACCTGGTAAGGATCCTACACGGCGCAGAAGTATTCTAGAAGAGGACGGACAAGCTTAGTGTAGGCGGTTTCTTTAGTAGATCTGTTGCATTTTGTAAGTGTCCTGTCAATAAAACGCAGTCTTTGGTTAGCCTTCCCCACAACATTTTCTGTGTGTTCCTTCCAATTCAAGTTGTTCGTAACTATAATTCGTAGGTATTGAGTTGAATTTACTGCCTTTACATTTGACTGATTTATTTTGTAACCGAAGTTTAACAGATTCTGATTTGATCCATTACAAATGGTTTTCTTTTTAGCACTCATGTGCATGACCTCGCACTTTTCGTTATTTAGGGTCAACTGCCAATTTTCGCACCATACCGATATCTTTTATAAATCATTTTGTTTTGATCTTCTGATGACTTTACTAGTCGATAAACGACAGCGGCATCTACAAACAACCTAAGACGGCTGCTCAGATTGTCTTCTAAATCGTTTATGTAGATAAGGAACAGGAAAGGGCCTCTAACACTACCTTGGGGAACGCCAGAAATCACTTCTGTTTTACTCGATTACTTTCCGTCAGTTACTACGAACTGTGACCTCTCTGACAGGAAATCACTAATCCAGTCACATAACTGAGGTGATATTCCGTAAGCACGCAATTTCACCACAAGCCGCTTGTGTGGTACAGTGTGAAAAATCTTCTGGGAATCTAGAAATACGGAATCTGTTTGAAACCCTTTTCAACAGCACTCAACAGTTCGTGATTAAAGAGGTAGTTGCGTTTTAAAAGAATACTGTTTTCTGAACCCGTGATGAATGTGGGTCTTCGAGGTAATTCATAATGTTCGAACACAATATATGTTCCAAGATCCTGCTGCATAGCGACGTTAATGATGTAGGCCTGTAATTTAGTGGATCACTCCTACTACCTTTCTTGAATATCAGTGTGGCCTGTGCAACTTTCCAGTCTCTGGGTGCGGATCTTTCGTCGAGCGAGCGGTTTACATCATTGTTAGGTATGCAGCGATTACATCAGCATACGCTGAAAGGAACCTAACTGGTATAGAGTGTGGACTGGAAGACTTGCTTTTGTTAAGTGATTTGTCCGCAGCTCGTGGTCTCGCGGTAGCGTTCTCGCTTCCCGAGCACGGGGTCCCGGGTTCGATTCCCGGCGGGGTCAGGGATTTTCTCTGCCTCGTGATGACTGGGTGTTGTGTGATGTCCTTAGGTTAGTTAGGTTTAAGTAGTTCTAAGTTCTAGGGGACTGATGACCATAGATGTTAAGGTGCTCCGGAACGCCCTATACTTGCAATGTTAAAATAACGCTTATAAATTACATCTTTCCTCACAAAGTATTTGAGGTAGGAAGTTGAACTTTTTACAGATTATTTATTGGAAAATGGGCTACAACTTAACACAGGGATTTTACAAAATTTTGGTTCAGTTATTAAAGATGTTTTTTTTTTCAATTGTAATGAAAATTCACAACATTTTTTTGCAATTTTTTATTTATATATTCAAAAATATACAGTTTTTTGGAAAAAGGCTGTGTTAAATTATGCAGAAGGTACTGTGTAACATTTACTGAAAGTTTGAAACAAATATGTTTGGAAGATCCTTAGAAAACATGTAATTAGTATGAGAAAATAAAAGTTTTGGGAATCGAGTGACAAAGATTGGATTAACTTTTTAGTGCATTCCAGGTCCATAGGATGGATTATCTTCATCCTCTGCAAACTCCTCCTCCAGCTTCCTCTTGTTCCTCCTCCTGTTTACTCTTGCTTTTTATTTATAGACTCTTTACAGCCCTGTCTGCAGCCCGAAAGCGTTCCTTGTCTAAAGCAAGCGTCGCTCGTACCATGTTAGAACCTATCTTCATTCCCATATTTCTAAATACCTTGCACCTTACAATGTTGCCATCATTGAAAGTCGCAACAGCATCATACACACCAAAGTGAAGTGTTTCTATTCCAACAAATACAGTCTTGGGGATTCTCGACCATATAACACTATTTACATTTTCATTGGGGTTTTGAGTTTTTCCGTGAATACACTTTTTCAACAGTTCAGGTGCTGCTAAGTCTCTGAAAATAGGTTTTATCACCTCCATTATTGCATGAGGCAGACTATGCTTATGAGTGTACACTTCACCAGTTAGCAATCCTTTGTTATATTTACACCAACCGTCTTCTTCTTTGGGACACAAGCTATGTTGGGGATTTTCATCGTCTTTATTGTTTACAGTAATAACACATACCTTTGGCTTTCCAACATTTCTCCTTTTCTTAAAAGCCTTCAGAGGATTTCTAATAACTTTACTTTTACTCATTATTATACTTCAACAAAACAGAGACTCAAGAAACAGAATTAATTACGAATATTTTCGAGATAACGACAGAGTAAATAAACATGAAACAATCGACAATCACACCAGCGATATATATTGAACCATCACAGGTTAGCCACAACACATACTTTATCTCACATCACTAAAATGTACCTGATGAACACGGAAGTTAATAATAACACCATTTGACAGCAGATTAACAGCGCCACAGTGGGTCACGCCCATGTAGAACACATTTCAAAAAAAAATTTAAAAATAGTTGTAGTCTTCGGAATTGAATAAATTATATATGTATTAAAAGGTAATAGTCTGCAGATTCAGAAAACGCAAAAAAGTAAAAATTGAACTTTTCATGATTTTGAGCCTTTCCGGAGCCCCTTAAGTCCCATAGTGCTCAGAGCCATTTGTTAAGTGATTTCAGTTGCCTTATTATTCCGAGGATATCTACTTCTCCCCTGGCCACCAGTCAGAGCCAATATTATTGGTGTGCTTTGAAGAGAAGGATGCTAATCGTTATTCACCTTTATCATCGTTTCCTGAACTTGCCACTATTTTTCAGGAAGAATAGTGCAATATCCCCTTGAAAACTACAGAGGACATTCCGAGACGACTGGAAGGTGGTTTGAATGTCATTGGGTTCTCTGTACCGTATTGCACATGGTAACGTGCGGTGCTTTTGTGGTTACCATATTTCCGTCTAATCCCTGTAGATGAACTGCGGGACACAGTTTCTGTTCACCGGGACACGGCCAACCGTCGCGACACGGACGAAAGTACTCTCCAGGAGATGATAACAAAGAGTACGTTCAACAAATCTTGAAATATTGTGCCTTTGCGTACACATCCTCTTGCAATGGTATGTCACACGAACGCATCCAGTCTGCACGTGCTCACGTCTTCCGGAAAATTCCGCGACACGACACTCGTACTCGAAAGTCAATGACATACCTATTTATATAACAACTCTCCCACTTATTCCAGATGGACAACTCCCGTCGCTCCACCATTTTTGTTTCCTTCGACCTCCAAAATGCCTATGACCGTGCATGGCATCCTGGTCTCCTCTTTAAACTCCAAACCTACACCCTGCCTATCAATTTTGTCCATCTGGTCGCTTCCTTCCTCTCGTGCCGTCCTTCCCATGTCACCCTCCACAACACCAACTCCCGTATCTTTTATCCCACTGCTGGCGTCCCCCAGGGCTCTGTCCTCTCTCCTCTCCTTTATCTCTTATATACGGTTGACAGGCCCAAGCCACCCCCCCCCCCCCTGTCTGCCTTCCTGGCTCTCTATCCTACCCTTCAATGGTCCCAACTCACGCTCCAAACCCACTTTAACCAGTTCACCAGTTGGTGTAACCAGTGGTTCCTCTGTCTAAATCCCTCCAAAACCCAGGCAATCATCATAGGCCGCACCACCCGCTCCTTCCGTCTCCATGATTTCTACCCCACCCTTTATGGTCGTCCCATCCAACTCACCCCTACCCTGAGATACCTTGGCCTCACTCTCGACCGTCATCTCACCTGGACCCCTCACCTCCATATATCCTTCCTTCCAACTATACTCTGGCCTTGTTCACCCCCCCCCCCCCCCCTGCCCAGGGCCCCCTTTTTCCTCTACCCTCGTTCTCCCAGAGCGGATTTTCCTCCTTCCAACCCCCCTGAGACCCTGCACCCCATCCTTGCCTCTTTCCCTCCCACATCCCTCTCTACTTGGCCCTCTTCGGCGCCCCCCCCCCCCCCGCCCATCTACCCCCTCTCTTCCCCTCTCACCCTTCTTCCCTCCTCACTCATCTCCTTGTGCCCGGCAGATCCTCCATTTTGATCATCGCCAGTGTGCCACATCAGTGTTGTGTTTAGTGCTGTTTCTCCTGTGCGTCGAGAGGTGTGATTTTAATTGTGTGCTGGCCTTGTACTTAGTGTTACTATCAGTGTTTGTTATTTGCTACGCCATCCGTCGATACCTTTATGCTCCAGTCATACTGTCCTTGTGTTCTTTTAATTGACCCAATGTGTGGTTTTTTGTGTGCGCTACTTTTTTACGGTTTTTCTCTCCATTTTACAGTCGCCCTTTTTTGTCTATCGTCTTCCATGATGCTCCCCATTTTTATATCTATGTTCACCATGTCTTCTCCTTTGTAATTTTTAAATGTCTTCTATTGGTTGTTCTATGTCTTTCGGCTGAAGAGCAGCGCATATGCTGCTGCCAGCCCGCCCCAATGGGGAATTGAAATACAATAAAGGAAAAAAAAATTCCAGATGGAGGAAATGTCTCCAATATCTCGATGTATTATTGTTCAGCAACACTGAAACCGTATGTAAATCATTTTGCTGCTCACGAAGCACACTCCGTTAACACGTCTGAGAAGGAGTATGTCCTATCACTTAGTGTGTAGATGAGTAGTATGACACTCGGTGCGGAGTTTTGACGCCTACCTTCCCGCACCACACACACACACACACACACACACAAACACACACCAACGCCGCAGAACCACAATTTTTTTGGGGGAGGAGACCGCCTGCTTAGCTGAGTAGTAACGGGCTTGCCTACCACGCAGCGGGCCCGGGTTCGATTCCTGGCCGAGTTGGAGATTTTCTCCACCAGTGGACTGTGTGTCGTGTTGTCCTCGTCATTCTATCGTCGTCACCGGAGCGCAAGTCGCCCAGTGTGGCGTCACCTGCAATAAGACTTACAGCACCCGGCGGCGTAACTTCTACACCTACATCTACATACATACTCCGCAATCCACCATACGGTGCGTGGCGGAGGGTACATCGTACCACAACTAGCATCTTCTCTCCCTGTTCCAATCCCAAACAGAACGAGGGAAAAATGACTGCCTATATGCCTCTGTACGAGCCCTAATCTCTCTTATCTTATCTTTGTGGTCTTTCCGCGAAATGTAAGTTGGCGGCAGTAAAATTGTACTGCAGTCAGCCTCAAATGCTGATTCTCTAAATTTCCTCAGTAGCGATTCACGAAAAGAACGCCTCCTTTCCTCTAGAGACTCCCACCCGAGTTCCTGAAGCATTTCCGTAACACTCGCGTGATGATCAAACCTACCAGTAACACATCTATCAGCCCGCCTATGAATCGCTTCTATATCCTCCCTCAATCTGACCTGATAGGGATCCAAAACACTCGAGCAGTACTCAAGAATAGGTCGTATTAGTGTTTTATAAGCGGTCTCCTTTACAGATGAACCACATCTTCCCAAAATTCTACCAATGAACCGAAGACGACTATCCGCCTTCCCCACAACTGCCATTACATGCTTGTCCCACTTCATATCGCTCTGCAATGTTATGCCCAAATATTTAGTCGATGTGACTGGGTCAAGCGCTACACTACTAATGGGGTATTCAAACATTACAGGATTCTTTTTCCTATTCATCTACATTAATTTACATTTATCTATATTTAGAGTTAGCTGCCATTCTTTACACTAATCACAAATCCTGTCCAAGTCATCTCGTATCCTCCTACAGTCAGTCAACAACGACACCTTCCCGTACACCACAGCATCATCAGCAAACAGCCCCACATTGCTATCCACCCTATCCAAAAGTTCATTTACGTAGATAGAAAACAACAGCGGACCTACCTCACTTTCCTGGGGCACTCCAGATGATACCCTCACCTCCGATAAACACTCACCATCGAGGACAACGTACAACTTCCTTGGACGTGGTCTCCCGGCCAACAATGCCACACGATCATTTCATTTTTTGGTGGGAGGAAGCAATTAATTGATGCAAGTGGTTGAGTAAACAAAGTATAATGTTGACTATACAGCTGAAAAAAAGAAGAAAAATGAAAAATAGTACACCTGGACGAAAATAAATGCCACCCCAGATCATCACTTCTCGTTGTAGGGATGTATGGCGGGCGAAAGTCTGGTTGGTATCCCAGCGATGTCTACGGCATCTCCAGGCACGTCTTCTCTGGCCATCGGAGCTCAGTTCGAAGTGGAACTCTTCCCTGCAGAGGCAATGCATTCCAGGGTGAAGACGTGTCTGGAGAAGCTCTGGACCGTACTCAAGTAACAACCTGGCTGTCGCCCGCCGTACGACCCCACAACCAACAGTCTGGGGTGCCATTTCATTACAAAGCAGGAACCCTTTGGTTCTCATCCACGACAACTTTATAGCAAACCGGTTTGTCGACGATATTCTACGCGCCGTTTTGATGCCCTTCATGGGAAGCCATCGCAGGCTTACGTTTCAGCAAGATAATGCCCACCCCCACACTGCTAGTATTTCTACTGCTTGTGTTCCTGTTTGCCAAAGCCTAGCTTGGCCAGCAACGTCGTCGGTTCACTCTACAACTGAGAATTTCTGGAGCATTAGAGGCAGGGCCCTCCAATCAGATTGGGATTTTGACAATATAACGTGGAAATTTCACAGAATTTGTGCACGATATCTCTCTGGAGAGCGTCCACACCTCTACCAATCAATGCCAAGCCGAATAACTGCTTGCAAAATGGCCAGAGGTGGACGAACGCGTTATTGACTTGCTCAATCTCTGAAACTTTTTCTCAGACAATTCTTCTGAAATTGTAATCATTTGTTTGTTTGTACATTTACATCACATCTGACGATTTGCATCCAATTCGGATAGTTCCTTTTGGGGAAAATAGAATAAGCTCCTTACAAACTTCTTTTTTGAATTAGATTGTGTGTACACCAAATGTGTCGGTTCAGCCGATAGTGGTGATTTAATGCCGTCTTATTCTGATACTTTTCTGTTTTGTGGAAAGGATAGAAATACTAGCTGGATCAAAATTGATTTCACGCATTTGAGAAACTTCGTGTAGTCGATAACCGAGCACAGACTTTCTGTTAACCATCTCCAACCATTTTGAGCTCTAGCCGCTTTGGGGGAATACACACTGAAACGCCAAAGAAACTGGTACAGGCATGCGTATTCAGACACAGAGATATGTAAACAGGCAGAATATGGCGCTGCGGTCGGCAACGCCTATATAAGACAAGTGTCTGGCGCAGTTCTTAGATCGGTTACTGGCGCTACAATGGTAGGTTATCCAGATTAAAGTGAGTTTGAACGTGGCGCTATAGTCGGCGCACGAGCGATGGGATACAGCATCTCCGAGGTAGCGATGAAGCGGGGATTTTCCCATGCGACTATTTCACGAGTGTCCCGTGATTATCAGGAATCCGGTAAAACATCAAATCTCCGACATCCCTGCGCCCGGAAAAAGATCCTGCAAGAACGGGACCAACGACGACTGCAAAGAATCGTTCAACGTGACAGAAGTGCAGCCCTTCCGCAAATTGCTGCAGATTTCAATGCTTGGCCATCAACAAGTGTCAGCGTGCGAACCATTCGACGAAACATCATCGATATGGGCTTTCGGAGCCGAAGGCCAACTCGTGTACCCTTGATGACTGCACGACACAAAGCTTTACTCCTCGCCTGGGCCCGTCAACACCGACATTGGACTGTTGATAACTGGAAACATGTGGCCTGGTCGAACGAGTCTCGTTTCAAATTGCATCGAGTGTGGCCGCGTACGGGTATGGAGACAACCTCATGAATTCACCGATCCTGCATGCCAGCAGGGGACTGTTCAAGCTGGTGGAGGCTTTGTATTTCCGTGGGGCGTGTGTAGGTGGAGTGATATGGAACCCCTAACACGTCTACATACGACTGTGACAGGTGGCATATACGTAAGCATCCTGTCTAATCACCTGCATCGATTCGTGTCCATTGTGCATTCCGACTGTCTTGGGCAATTCCAGCAGGACAATGCGACGCCCCACACGTCCAGAATTGCTAGAGAGTGGCTCCAGGAACACTCTTCTGAGTTTAAACACTTTCGCTGGCCACCAGTCTCCCCAGACATGAACATTAGTAAGCATATCTGGGATGCTTTAGAACGTGCTGTTCAGAAGAGCTCTCCACCGCGTCGTACTCTTACGGATTTATGGACAACCCTGCAGGCTATACGGTGTCAGTTCCCTCCAGCACTACTTCAGACATTAGTCGAGTCCATGGCATGTCGTGTTGCAATACTTCTGCGTGCTCGCGTTCGGGAGGACGACGGTTCAATCCCGGGTCCGGCCATACTGATTTAGGTTTCCCGTGATTTCCCTAAATCACTCAAGGCAAATGCCGGGATGGGTCCTTTGAAAGGGCACGGTAGACTTCCTTCTCCATCCTTCCCTAATCCGATGAGACCGATGACCTCGCTGTCTGGTCTCCTTCCCCAAACAACCCAACCCCAACTTCTGCGTTCTCGCGGGGGCCCTAGACGATATTAGGCAGGTGTACCAGTTTCTTTGGATCTTCAGAGTAGAGTAAGAGCTAAGCTGCTGATCAGGTTAAAAAATTGAAATATTTCTACATAAACAAAAGGTGAAGAGGTACAGAGACATCCTTAGAAGGCTTATTAATGCAGTATGTTTTGTGGGATAACAAGAGTCGGTATTTCGAGAACATGATGAAACAAATTCATGTAATCAGGGAAACTATGTGGAACTTTTGAGGTACGCTGGAGAGTATAACATTCTCTTAGCGGCGCTTATAGAAACCTTTGCTGTTTCTAAAAAAATTCTAGTCGAATTCAAAGTAATCTAATAGAAGTCGTAGGTTCGACCGTTTTACCTCTGTATACGAAAGGCAAGACCCCAAAACAGCTAAGGACAGAAACTTGAAAGTTGGAGAGCGAGTTCATCTTATACTGCACGCATACTTTTACAAGGGATTTTTCGAAATTCCACTCATAGGGGGGTGAAATAGGGGATGAAATATTTTTTGAAAAATGTCGCTATTAATGCAATTTTGAAGCTAGAACTACGAAAATTTGTATCTGTGTCTCGGTGAGAAATCGAGAAATGCCTGTTGCAGCATTTTTGGAAGTTTAATCGTCATAGTAGGTGAAAGGTTTTTTCGGAAACAAATTATCGTTAAACAACTACTAAAGCATTTTTAAATCCACGAAAATTTGTATTTGAGGTCTTGGTTAGGAAAAAAAGAATATGTATTTCAGAGTTTTTGGGAATTCAATCCCTAAGGGAGTGAGATAAGGGAAGAAAGGTTTTATGAAAATACGACGAAAGCATTTTTAAAGCTAAAGCTAAGAAATTTTTGCATTTGGCTTCCCGGTTAGAAATAAAGAAATATGTGTCAGGGGATGAAAATTTATATGGAAGTTTCACCACAAGAACTCAAAAGGCTGGAGTAACAAAAATCTCCAGGCCCAGGTACCAGAATCGCACTTTGGTCAGAAGTAAATTTGGAAAATACAATGCTTCTACGGCCTTAATAAACTTCAAAAGTTTCAGAAGTGTTGCAATTTGTAAACTAAATTGAAGAAAGCTATTTAACAGTCACAACGACAAATCAGTTCTGTCGGAATTCCACAGAAAAAGAATCGGCTCTTTAAGACCATAATTTTTCAGTGGGCCTAATATAAGTTGGTACAATTATTGTTGTTGTAATTACTACGCAAACACGAGCGAAGCTACGGGTGCTAAACTAGTCATCTACAAAGCGGTAAATTGCGGATGTACGTTCTGTAGCCGTCATGGTTGACAAAACTTCTATGTGGCACCCAAAGCTCAGTTTTAAGGTGTGATGCGTTATGCACATGAAACTGAGATAAAGGAAAGATTCTTGTGTTTCTGTGATAAAAGTAACAACAAAGACGACCGGGATATTGCAGAACTAATGTGGCGCTTCTTATCAGACTTCGGAAATAACGCAAATTTGATTGCACAAATGTTCGTCGGTGCGGCGATTATAGCGGGATTTCTGAATGGAGTTCAAGCACTAATCAAATTCACACATCCTGAAGACAAATTTTTCATTCCCATGTAGTAAGCCTCATTTTGAATTTATAATTCTCTTTCAAATTCTGAAGGTGTCAGGGTTTAAAATACAGGGAGCGAAAAGCTATTTACAATTTGTACAGAAAGCAGATGGCAGTTATAAGAGTCGAGGGACATGAAAGGGAAGCAGTGGTTGGGAAGGGAGTGAGACAGGGTTGTAGCTTCTTCCCGATGCTATTTAATCTGTATATTGAGCAAGCAGTAAAAGAAACAAAAGAAAAGTACGGAGTAGGTATTAAAATCCACGGGGAAGAAATAAAAACTTTGAGGTTTGACGATGACATTGTAATTCTGTCAGAGACAGCAAAGGACTTGGAAGAGCAGCTGAACGGAATGGACAGTGTGTTGAAAGGAGGGTATAAGATGAACATCAACAAAAGCAAAACGAGAATAATGGAATGTAGTCGAATTAAGTCGGGTGATGCTGAGGGAATTAGATTAGGAAATGAGACACTTAAAGTAGTAAATGAGTTTTGCTATTTAGAGAGCAAAATAACTGATGATGGTCGAAGTAGAGAGGATATAAAATGTAGACTGGCAATGGCAAGGAAAGCGTTTCTGAAGAAGAGAAATTTGTTAACATCGAGTATTGATTTAAGTGTCAGGAAGTCGTTTCTGAAAGTATTTGTATGGAGTGTAGCCATGTATGGAATGAAACATGGACGATAAATAGTTTAGACAAGAAGAGAATAGAAGCTTTCGAAATGTGGTGCTACAGAAGAATGCTGAAGATTAGATGGGTAGATCACATAACTAATGAGGAGGTATTGAATAGAATTGGGGAGAAGAGGAGTTTGTGGCACAACTTAACTAGAAGAAGGGATCGGTTGGTAGGACATGTGCTGAGGTATCAAGGGATCACCAATTTAGTACTGGAGGGCAGCGTGGAGGGTAAAAATCGTAGAGGGAGACCAAGAGATGAATACACTAAGCAGATTGAGAAGGATGTAGGCTGCAGTAGGTACTGGGAGATGAAGAAGCTTGCACAGGATAGAGTAGCATGGAGAGCTGCATCAAACCAGTCTCAGGACTGAAGACCACAACAACAACCACAATTCGTTAATGATCTGGCGGCCTTTTTTTTTTGGATAAATTCCTTCAACATCGATTTCCAAATCTCTGCCCAACGAGATGGAATTACTTATCAACATTAATGAACACTGCGTTCAGGAACAGAATTAATCTTTGTGATGTGTTTAGCGCCATGCCAATACGTACCAAAGAAACTAATTCAAATATTTTAGCACCAATTAATGGCTTTTTGGCACTTTTACAAGACTTCAAATTGGTTTTTTTTCCTTGAACGATTTCCACAAAATACGCTGATGGAAAAAAATCGCAACACCAAGAAGGAGTTGTTCGACATAAACGAAAGTTGGTAGGCATGTTTCTAAATCTGATGTCTATTCAGATTTCCAACCAGTCGCGTAAGAGAAAAGTTAGTAGCGCCACTATCATGATGCAAATCAGGATTGCTGTAAGTACACGCCGGAACGGTCGAGAGCCATGGTTACCTTTGAGATTGGAGGTGATGAGTTGATGTTAGTCAAGAATGTCTTTAACGTGACAAAGACGCCATTATCAATACCTCACTGAGTTTGAACGAGGCCGTGTAATATGGCTGCGAGAAGCTCGACGTTCCTTCTGCGGTTGCAGAAAGACTGGGCAGGAATGTAGCCACCGTACATGATTGCTGGCAGCGGTGGTCACAACAATCTACGGCCGGAAAAAAAAAAAAAAAAACATACCTGCTCTGGACGGCCACGTGGCTCTAGTGGCTCTACCGAGAGGAAAGACCATCGTGTTCCGCGTATGGCTCTGGCACATCGTACAACAACTGCAGCAGCAATTAGCAATTTAAGCAGCTCATCGAACTGTTACAAATCGGTTGCTCAAAGGACAGCTTCGAGCCAGATGCCTTGTAGCGTGCATTCCATTGACTCCACACCACCGCCATTTGCGACTTTAGTCGTGTTAAGCGAGACCTCATTGGAGGACAGGGTGGAGCTCTGTCGTATTTCCTGAAGAAAGTTGGTTCCGCCTCGGTGCCAGTGATGACCGTGTCTGGGTGAGAAGGAGGCCATTTGAGGGCCTGCAACCAACCTGTCTGCGTGCTACATACCCTGGACCTACACCTGCAGTTATGGTCTGAGGTGCGATTTCGTGTGACTGCCAATTTGTACCTCAGTCTGGTGATTGAACCTGTTGTGCTACCATTCATGAACAGGATTCCAGTTGGTGCTTTCCAACAGGATAACGCTCGCCCACATACGGCTGTTGTGACCCAGCATGCTCTAGAGTGTCGACATGTTGCCTTAGGCTACTCGATCACCAGATCTGTCTCCAATCGAGCACGTACGAGACATCATCCGACTATAACTCCAGAGTTATCCACAAACAGCATTAATCGTCCCTGTCTAGAAGACCAAGTGCCACAGGCATGAAACTCCATCCCACAAACTGACATCCGGCGCCGGTACAACACAATGTATGCACATTTGCATGCTTGCATTCAACATGGCGGCGTTTACACCGGTTATTAACGTACCAGCATTTCATGTTCTCAATGGCTTATCTTGCGCGTGCATTGACATGTGATCTCCCAATCTTAATCACTTGACATCTTCAACTTTTGTAGTCCTGTCTTCCTCAGTTGCGTGTAATATTACGGTATACTGATAATTTTTACTTATGGACCGTCTGACAGCAACTGAATAACACACAATTTTAGTGCCATACGCGTTTCGCCTTTATTTTCTGCAAGGCATCATCAGTGGCCTGGAATATGTACATATGTTGGCTATTTAATTTACATTTTTGTCACTGTGCTTATAGGTTATAAACAGTTCTGGTGGTTGGTATTTCCTATTAAGTAGTAATGTTTTGAACTGTACTTACAGGTTGCGTGGACAATTTCTTACATATTACGCTCCTGTTGCATTTTTGGCGTTGTTCTTCTTCTTATGAACACCAATTTGCGTTTTTTCCCACATTCCACAGCACTATGAACTGAACGCTTGTTTTAATGCAATGTTTTGGTTTCTGTTGAAGACTGTCAAATGTTTTTGCCAAAGATCGAATGTTATTGCCAAACTTATGAATGTAATTATTGAAGTATCTGTAGTCTGTTCGTGTATGCATTTGTGTGTGGGTTTGTGTATGTATGTGTGTGTGTGTGTGTGTGTGTGTGTGTGTGTGTGTGTGTTTTGGTGTGATATTAATTTTTTTGTGCTCTGTGTGTGTGTGTGTGTTTGTGTGTCTGTATTTTGGTGTGGTATAATTTTTTTTTGTGGGCTGTGTGTGTGTGACTGTGTGACTGTGCTGATGTGTGTTTGTTCATTTATCACATGTTTGTTTTCTGCTATGGCTTTCTGGATGTGGAAGTTTTCTTGCGTTTGTATAAGATGTTTGTCATGGTTGCTTATTCTCATTATTTTCATTTCTTGTTCCATGTTTGTAGGATGATGGTTATGGTGTTTTAAATGCTCTGCAAATGTGGAATGGTTTGTTTCATACTTCCAACAGCTGATATGTTCTTTGTGTCTTGTTTCAAAATTCCTGCATGTCATGCCTATGTATACTGCATCACAATAAATACAGACACACACACACACACACACACACAAATGCATACACGAACAGACCACAGATACTTCAATAATTATATTCATAAGTTTGGCAATAACATTCGATCTTTGGCAAAACATTTGACAATCGGTAACAGAAACCAAAACATTGCATTAAAACAAGCGTTCAGTTCATAGTGCTGTGGAATGTGGGGAAAAACGCAAATTGGTGTCCACAAGAAGAAGAACAACGCCAAAAATGCAACAGGAGCGTAATATGTAAGAAATTGTCCACGCTACCTGTAAGTACAGTTCAAAACATTACTACTTAATAGGAAATACCAACCACCAGAACTGTTTATAACCTATAGGCACAGTGACAAAAATGTAAATTAAATAGCCAACATATGTACATATTCCAGGCTACTGATGATGTCTTGCAGAAAATAAAGGCGAAACGCGTATGGCACTAAAATTGTGTTTTATTCAGTTGCTGTCAGACGGTCCATAAGTAAAAATTAATCACTTAAATATGTTACCTAGACAATTGCATTCGCAAAATTTCGTTACTCTACATTAATTAGTTTTTGATGTTGCGATTTTTTTCGTAAGTGTATTTATCTTCACCGATGTCCACAGCATTCTATACAAGCAAGGAAGTGCTATTTCGTACTGTGACAAGATGATTCAGGAAACTTGCAGCTCCATAGCCGCGCCACTTGACAACTGTGAACAGGTTTTCCAGGAAGCCGTGTCTCAAGTACGAGGAAAAATATCAAATATAAACGTGTCTGCTGCGAAGTGTCTGATAACATTGATAGTCACTTGGTTTTAAGATTTCAATATTATTCTAAATTGAAATTTTTAAATTTATCGTTACGACTGCGGAGAGTATGCTAACTAGTTTCCCGATAACAACTAGCAAAGTCTTTCAAATACTTATAGGGAGTTCTTCGAAGCTTTTCGATTGAAAAATTAGCTGACTGTAGTTTACAGTACTGAACAGCTTAGAGATAAAACCATGAGTGAATTTGCAACATTACTGAGTTCTAACTCAAAAATAAAAGTCTATAGCAGTTTCATATGTTAGTGTCATTACTGTATGCAATTCCTATGAGTAGGCAGTAGAAAAAGTCGTTGTCAGCGTGGAAGAGAAACAAAAGCTACTCTCTAAATTCTACCGGAGAATAGAGACTGTCGCAGCTTGGAATTAGTTCAGTTGAAGCGTGCCTACTAGTAGAACGCAGAAAGAAGGAACATTTTTTTGAGAAGGTGGTCACCAAAACAGCCACAAAATACATTGAAGACGTAAACAAACTGGAACACCAGCCTAATATCGTGTAGGGCCCCCGCGAGCACGCAGAAGTGCCGCAACACGACATGCCATGAACTCGACTAATGTCTGAAGTAGTGCTGGAGGGAACTGACACCGTATAGCTGCAGGGTTGTCCATAAATCCGTAAGAGTACGACGCGGTGGAGAGCTCTTCTGAACAGCACGTTCTAAAGCATCCCAGATATGCTTACTAATGTTCATGTCTGGGGAGACTGGTGGCCAGCGAAAGTGTTTAAACTCAGAAGAGTGTTTCTGGAGCCACTCTGTAGCAATTCTGGACATGTGAGGCGTCGCATCGTCCTGCTGTAATTGCCAATTGGAATGCACAATGCACACGAATCGGTGCAGGTGATCAAACAGGATGATTACGTATATGCCACCTGTCACAGTCGTATCTAGACGTGTTAGGGGTTCCATATCACTCCAACTACACACGCCCCATGCAATTACAAAGCCTCCACCAGCTTGAACAGTCCCCTGCTGGCATGCAGGATCGGTGAATTCATGAGGTTGTCTCCATACCCGTACGCGTCCATCCACTCGATACTATTTGAAACGAGACTCGTCCGACCAGGCAACATGTTTCCAGTTATCAACAGTTCAATGTCGGTGTTGACGGGCCCAGGCGAGGAGTAAAGCTTTGTGTCGTGCAGTCACCAAGGGTACACGAGTGGGCCTTCGGCTCCGAAAGCCCATATCGATGATGTTTCGTCGAATGGTTCGCACGCTGACACTTGTTGATGGCCCAGCATTGAAATCTGCAGCAATTTGCGGAAGGGTTGCACTTCTGTCACGTTGAAGGATTCTCTGCAGTCGTCGTTGGTCCCGTTGTTGCAGGATCTTTTCCGGACGCAGTGATGTCGGAGATTTGATGTTTTACCGGATGCCTGATGTTCAATGCTGTGTCCCATCGCTCGTGCGCCGACTATAACGCCACGTTCAAACTCACTTAAATCTTGACAACCTGCCATTGTAGCAGCAGTAACGGATCTAACAACTGCGCCAGACACTTGTCATAGGCGTTGCCGACCGCAGTGCCGTATTCTACCTGTTTACATATCTCTATATTACGCATGCCTATACCAATTTGTTGACCGATTCACTGTAGTTGTATTTCGTAGAAGTTTGCTTGTACAGTAGTAGAAATCAGTATATAGGCATGGATATCTGAGGGAAAATTAACGTTGTCGGCTAGAATAGTTGTGCACAGTGTGTATGCTATGGTGTGAGATCCAGTATACTGAGAAATGCAGTCAAATGGTATCGCATTTTATGTCAGTAGTACTGTGCATAACAAGACATCTATGATTCAGGTAGTAGAGGGTGGAACTCAGTGTAAGGGCAGTCGGCACTGCGTTATGTTAATGTGTGCGTTTGTGCCCTTGGAGCAGATAGGAAGCAGGCATCATTAGTGAGAGTGCGTGTTGTGTACATAAACCACGACTAAGACAGTGCTATGCGGAAAACATTTATCATGAGATGAAAAAGCAAAAATTAATGCGTACAAGGAAATGGAATTCTGTAATCGTCAAATCGCCGAGAACTTGGACAGTTCAAATACAGTGGTCGATAATTTCGATAGATTGCGCGCATGATATGGACAGAAGGGAAAATATGGGCTGAATAGAAAGTTATCTGATGCATCGAAACGGTTCATTCTGCACAAAGAGAGGGCCACAAACCGTTATTCTACTCAACTTGTTTGAGATTTACAGTTGTCAGCAAGTGCTATAATTCAACGACAAATTTTGGCCAGTGAAAAACTTCTTGCATTCAAGAAACGAACTGTAGAAACTTACTCTAACACCCAAACATAAACTGTCTAGATTGGAGTTTGCTGAAAGACGTCTGTCATACACTTCAGAATGGGATAAAGCGATCTTCAGTGCGTAGAAGAAGTTTAATTTAGAGGGACCCGATGGAATACAGTATTATTGACGTGATATCAGAATAGAGCTGCAGGTAAGAATGAGCAGAAATTATGGTGGTGGAACTGTTGTGATTTGGGCAACCTTCTGTGCTAAACGTAAATCACGCAATACTTGGCTGAACACTAGAATAATTCTAACATGTACACTGGGATGCTACAGACAGAACTGATTAGAATGTATGAGGACCTACGGAATGAAAGTCAAATGTTTCAACATGATGATACATCTGTGCATGTTTCTGCTACAACCACAAAGTGAACTGAAGATAAAGATATTCATTTTTTGCCCTGGCCTACACGTAGCCCGGATATATATCCCGTGGAAAAACCTTTGGGGAATACTTGAAAGGCGTATTTATCGCAGTTGAAGACAACTGAGCCCGTATTTGGAATGAAAAGTGAGATACTAGAAGAGGGGCGAAAATTTCACCACAGGAACTACAAATCCTATCAAAATCAGTGCCGAAAAGAATTTTTGAGGCAATTAGGAAAATCGGAGGCTGGACAAAGTACTAACAGTGCAATAACACGACAAGACAGGGAGTGCTTTCATACCAATTTCTATCCAGGAAATGCAAACGCCTTATTTTGTTACTCGTGTTATGAAAGAAATTATGTAATTCTTTCAGGGCTGTTTATGTTTTATATGTAAGTACACTACTGGCCATTAGAATTGCTACACCACGAAGATGACGTGCTACAGACGCGAAATTTAACCGACAGGAAGAAGATGCTGTAATATGCAAGTGATTAGCTTTTCAGAGCACTCACACAAGTTTGGCGCCGGTGGCGACACCTACAACGTGCTGATATGAGGAAAGTTTCCAACCGATTTCTTATACACAAACAGCAGTTGGCCGGCGTTGCCTGGTGAAACGTTGTGATGACTCGTATAAGGAGGAGAAATGCGTACGGTCACGTTTCCCACTTTGACAAAGGTCGGATTGTAGCCGATCGCGATTGCGGTTTACCGGATCTCAACATGGCTGCTCGCGTTGGTCGAGATCCAATGACTGTTAGCAGAATATGGAATCGGTAGGTTCAGGAGGGTAATACTGAACGCCATGCCGGATCCGAACGGCCTCGTATCACTAGCAGTCGAGATGACAGGCATCTTATCCGCATGGCTGTAACGGATCGTGCAGACATGTCTCGATCCCTGAGTCAACAGATGGGAACGTTTGCAAGATATCAACCATCTGCACGAACAGTTCGAAGACGTTTGCAGCAGCATGGACTATCAGCTCGGAGACAATGGCTGCGGTTACCCTTGACGCTGCATCACAGACAGAATGGTGTACTCAACGACGAACCTGGGTGCACGGATGGCAAAACGTCGTTTTTTCGGATGAATGCAGGTTCTGTTTACAGCATCATGATGGTCGCATCCGTGTTTGGCGACATCGTGGTGAACGCACATTGGAAGCGTGTATTCGTCATCGCCATACTTGCGTATCACCCGGCGTGGTGGTATGGGGTGCCATTGGTTACACGTCTCGGTCACCTCCTCTTCGCACTGACGGCTCTTTGAACAGTGGACGTTACATTTCAGATGCGTTACGACCCGTGGCCCTACCCTTAATTCGATCCCTGCGAAGCCCTACATTTCAGCAGGATAATGCACGACCGCATGTTGCAGGTCCTGTAAAGGCCTTTCTGGATACAGGAAATGTTCGACTGCTGCCCTGGCCAATACATTCTCCATATCTCTCACCAATTGAAAACGCCTGTTAGATGGTGGCCGAGCATCTGGCTCGTCACAGTACGCCAGTCACTACTCTTGATGAACTGTGGTATCGTGTTGAAGCTGCATGGGCAGCTGTACCTGTACACGCCATCCAAGCTCTGTTTGACTTAATGCCCAGGCATATCAAGGCCGTTATTACGGCCAGAGGTGGTTGTTTGGGGGACTGATTTCTCAGGATCTATGCACCCAAATTGCGTGAAAATGTAATCACATGTCAGTTCTAGCATAATATATTTATCCAATGAATACCCGTTTATCATCTGCATTTCCTCTTGGTGTTGCAATTTTAATGGCCAGTAGTGTATTACTTTCACAACAGATTCGTCACAGTATGCTACAGACATATAGTTACTTCCGTATGAACCTTGCCTCTACACGGATTTCCACTATTGTAGTAATATAAATCGATATTAGGTCTAATTATTTCATTATCTAGTCTTTCAGTTGAAACTAATCCCCGTTGTGAGAGTAACGGAGACAATATTGTTACTTGATTTACCATTAGTTACTTAAAATTTTAATATTAAAATTATGAATTAATTAATATTAAAATTATAATTAATATACGAGAAAGATATTATAATTATAGTATTCATTGCTCCGGCTATCTGAATGACCACAGCACGCCACTGATCGACAAACTTCTGCAGGAAATCGAGACACGTTGAAAAACCAGACTAGCAGTCTGATTAAAATTTCAGAAACGGAACTTGCCAGGATTCTAAGTTCAATTCACAACTACGACGACATTTCTGAGGATAGTATCCTTGCAGAAATTTCATGTGTATGAAGGTTCCCGCAAACTGTAAAAATTCATTGAGTCTCTTGGCTGGACATCATTAATATTCTTACAGTTCATAGTGCGTTCCCAGCCTCATTCTGGCGTAAAGATTTGCTTAACTTTTTGTGTTCAAGTAGCGTCATGAAAGACGAGTTTTTCAAAGCTCCACGATGAGTCAGTTCGTGTACAGACATCTACACCCACAAACCCTCTTATCTGTGCTGTGGTAGCTGTACAATCTACCATTGCTGCCCTAACAATACGACGACCCCGGCGGGCATGTGTGCTGTGTGTACGTCCAGAACCTTGTCTACAGGTATGAGAATGTTCAAGTGACCACTGATACCAGCTTCGTTGTACTACTGGCGAAGCACATCCAACTTGTGTGGCAGTTCTCTGAGTTGACCATCCCGCCACTCGTAAGGTCACAAACCCACTCCCTTCAAACTCGCTCAATTGGCTGTAGGAAGCACGGGTGTGTCTCTGTTGCATGGTTGCCTGCTTGCTTCACATGTCTGATGGTGCTCTGGTAAAGTCGTCTGGAAAGACGACCAGAATAACTGCTCGAATTTGGCACAGAGGTGGCCCAACGGGTTACTGACTTGCTCAATTTGTGAAGGTCCTTCTCTTGAATAGATCATCCAATTTTTCTGAGATTGTAACCATTTGTTTGTCTTTACATGTACATCACATGTATGTATTGTGTATTGAACCGGGGACCAAGAAACGACGGAGAGATTTCGTCCCGCCGTAGCCCTCAGTGGTTTACAGCCCCACAACAGACCACAGTAGTCCACCCACCCCACTGCCACCCCACACCGAACCCAGGGTTATTGTGCGGTTCGGCCCCCAGTGGACCCCCGTGGGAACGTCTTATACCAGAGGAGTGTAACCCCAAATGTTTTCGAGGTAATGATGGTGTACGCGTACATGGAGAAACCGTTTGCGCAGCACTCGCCAACATAGTGTAACTGAGGCGGAATAAGGGGAACCAGCCTGCAATCGCCGAGGCAATGGAAAACCGCCGTAAAAAACACCCACAAACTGGCCGGCACACCGGACTACGACACTAATCCGCCCTGCGGATTCGTGCCCGGGACGGGCACGCCTTCCCGCTCGGGAAGCAGCACGTTAGACCGCGCGGCTAGCCGGGCGGGCCTACATTACATGAACTGATTTACGTCGCATTCGGATAATTGCTTCGTGGTGCATCTTCTTTTTATTTCTTAAAGTGTATTACTGTGAAAATGTCTAACATACATCTGTATCTACATAGATACTCTGCAAATCACATTAAGTGCCCAGCAGAGGGTTCATCGAACCACCTTCACAATAATTCTCTATTAGTCGAATCTCGTACAGTACGCGAGAAAACAAACACCTTTGTCTTTCCGTGAGAGCTATGATTTCTCTTATTTTACTATGATCGTTTCACCCTATGTAGGTCTGTGTCAATAAAATATTTCCGCATTCGGACGAGAAAACTGGTGGCTGAAAGTTCGAGAGAAGTTTCTGCTGCAACGAAAAACGCGTTTGTTTTAATGGTGTCCACGCCCAATCCTGTATTATTCAGTGACACTCTATCCTCTATTTCGCGATAATACAAAATATGCTCCCCTCTTCGAACTTTGTCGATGTACTCCGTCAATCCTATCTGGTAAGGATCCCACACCGCGCAGCAGTATTCTGAAAGAGACGGACAAGCGTAGTGTAGGCAATCTCTTTAGTAGATCTGTTACATTTTGTAAGTGTCCTGTCAATAAAACACAGTCTTCGGTTAGCCTTCCCAACAACATTTTCTATGTGTTCCTTCCAATTTAAGTGTTCGTAACTATAATTCATAGGTATTTCGTTGATTTTACGGCCTTTAGAATTGACTGATTTATCGTGTAATCGTGTGGATGACCTCACGCTTTTCATTATTTAGGTTCAACTGCCAATTTTCGCACCATTCCTATATCTTTTCTAAATCGTTTTGCATTTTGTTTTGATCCTCTGATGACTTTACTGGTCGATAAACGACAGCGTCACCTGCAGGCAACCCAAGACGGCTGCTCAGATTGTCTCCTAAATCGTTTATTATAAGGAACAGCAAAGGGCCTGTAACACTACTTTGGGGAACGCCAGAAATCACTTCTGTTTTACTCGATGACTTTCCGTCAATTACTAGTGTGACGTCTCTGACAGGAAATCACGAATCCAGTCACATAACTGAGACGATATTCCATAAGCAGGCTATTTCACTACAAGTCGCTTGTGTGATGTGTCAAAAGTCTTCTGGGAATCTAGAAATACGGAATCAATTTGAAATCCCTTGTCAATAGCAATCAATACTTCATGTGCATAAAGAGCTAGTTGTGTTTCACAGGAATGATGTTTTCTAAAGCCGTGTTGACTGTGTGTCAATGGAACCCTCTCTTCGAGGTAATTCATATTGTTTGAACACAATACATGTTCCAAAATCCTGCTGCATATCGACGTTAATGATATGGGCATGTAATTTAGTGGATTACTCCTAAATCACTCCTAAATTTACTGGCTTTTGAACCAAGTTGGGTAGTCCATGTTTAATCATCTCCTGTTTTTCTGAGAAAGAATGTGTAGAAAACAGCGTCGACAAAAGCTCTTTTGTAATACGCATATAGTTCTGTATTATATCACTATATGCTGTCTAGCACCTTTGCATACTTTCATACACATTTGTCAACCCCGTATACTGGGCAATACAATACATGCTGTTATTGATACAATCTGTTACTCTGTATTATATGCCCGTCCGACGCTAGTATCGGTTGTGGCAGGAAAGCACGCAAATGGCTCGTGGTCTTCAGAGCTGTACGCGCAACTGTCTGTCTGTTCCGTGAAGTGCAGGACGATTGCTTCGGCTTGGCACACAATGTTCGGGCAGTAATGTGACGTAATGAACGTATTAGTGTTACGTCTTTCGAAGAAATGTGACGGTTTTATCTACAGGTATATATTATTGAATAACGGCGTGACTGAAGTTACATAATACATCGTTACAGCTGTTGTTACCGAGGCAGTGCTTCTGTTGCGTCCCCTCAATACACTTCGCAGCTGTATATGCACTTTTGACATTGATTGAGCTTCTTTGTTCTAGGTGCAAGGTCAGCGTCTTGGCTGCAGCCTTCTCTTCAGGCGTTTTCCCTTCTTCTTTATAGTTTTCCTTATTTCCTACTGGAATGCCCATCTTGTCACATGTGCGTCTTATCAACATGATTATTTATAATTTCTCTTGCCTTTCAGAAAGGCATTTAGGCCTCTTATCTTAGCGATACGTATTCCGAAGCTGGCACCAAGACATTGTCAATGCTTTTGTGAATGATCGTCTTCTTTGAAGTCAATACTCCGTAAACACAAAAAACGTAGAAATGATTACAAAATTGTTAAGACTTAACTGGTCACTTCTTGACAAATTGCCAGTCGCATCCGTCTCGGGTTCTTCAATGGCAGCAACTCCTGCCGGCGAAAGGTCATAAAAATTATCAAACAAACGTCGGTCGAAGAACTCCGAGATAAAAGCTAGCAAGTAATTTGTCATAAAAATGATTGATCACGCAATGAAGACAAAGTTTGAGCAAGGATCAATTCCTCAGTGGCATCGATAATCGATTTAATGCACAGAAACAAAGGCTTAACAGCCTGATAGTGAACAGTCCATCGTGTATCTTAAAGTTTAACTTTAATCCCAACGTTTTTCGGAAGTATCGTCGATCTGTCTGTGGAGGGTGAGTAAAACACGTTAACAGATCTTCAGAGGCTCCCCAAAAAAGTTGCGCACGATGGAACTGTTGCAAAAGCGTGTAATCTGCACAGATTGAGACTGGCCTACATAGGGCACAAATAATGCCTTAGGAAAGTTCACAAAAATTCTTACTTGGACTCCTGAACGCACTGCAGCCATTGTAGAAGCATTGCTGTATTTCTGTCCTAGGCAAATTGTTATATGCAGACCATCCTGTTCAATGACCCAAAAAATATCTTGTGTTATGCTAACGGCTTTCTTCCCAGATTGCTGAAAAGAGCCTAGAAATGATTCCTTTACTTCTGCTTCTTTTTTGTTTTTCCGGTTCCGAGTCTCAGTCTTTAAAAACGGAACTCTTATATGATAGCCTTGTGGTCCGTCCATCCGTTTGTCTGTCGAACTGCTACAAACTCTTTTCCTCAGGAACGAGTTCATGTATCAATTTGAAATTTATATCAAGTATTAAAGTTTGTGGTCCCTTGACAATGTAAATAATTTTAGCTTCTACAAGGTGCATCAATAAAGTAATGAGACTGATTTTCTTTGCAAGATGTGGCACCTCTGCAGGCTTGCATAGGCACAATATCTTTGACCTTGGTCTATAAGCTGCTTCTAGTCCAAGCGGCACATCGATGCAACTGCTCAGTCGTGAGTTGTGCTGTAATAAGTTAACACGTGTTTGTGTCTCTCGTCACAGAAATTAACCGCATAATATTGCGCAAACGTATGCCATTTCTTATTGCGTTGAATTGGATGAAAACGCGACGACAACTTACAGTAAGCTTCAGAAGGCTTTTGGAGAGGAGATCATGTCAAGAGCTCAAGTTTTTCGTTGGCATAAAATGTTTAGTGAAGGCAGAACGAATGATGAAGATCGCAAGTGAAGCGATTCCAAGGGAATTGTTCATAAAGAGCGGGTGCCTCCTGGACGAACAGTTAACCAGTATTACTACAAAGAAATTTTACAAAGACTTCGTAAAATAGTTCTTCGTGTCCGTGCCAACATTGCTGATAATTGGATTCTGCATCATGATAATGCGCAATCCATTACTTCTGTGTCAATACAGCAATTTTTAACCTCAAAACAAATTTCAGTACTATCACAGCCACCTTATTCAGCACATATCGCTCCGTGCGACTTTTTTCTATTTCCAAGAGTCAAAACAGCGGTCAAGGGACACCATTTTCAAACAACCCAAGATGTCCAAAACGCTGTGACGAGGGTCTTAGAGGATATCACAGAAGATGAGTTCCAGAAATGTTACCACCAATGGCAGAAGCGCTGGAAAAAGTGTGTGCAATCGGAAGAGAACTACTTTGAAGGAGGCAACATTAAACTTGACTAAAACGGTAAGCAACATTTTGCTTCACATCAGTCTCATTACTTTATTGCCGCACCTCGAAAGTCAGATCAATCAAAACATTCGGCAATGTATGACATATTTTGATACTCGAAAACTCACTCATCAAAACCTATAGCGTGCTTCCCGTTGACCTAGAATAATGAAATTTGGCAAGAAGCGATGTTTCACATACAAGTGAAAGGAAAAATCAGAAATTGTTGATTTGTCATTATATCACACGAAAAAAATATTTCTTTTCTTATTTGTTATCCGTCTTCAAACTCGAAATTAAAACATTCTCGAAAGTCTTGGAATCCCTGTGACGATTTCTTGCCTGTATCAATGTCTATAATAGGCAAAAATCGTAAATATCGGCGATTCCTGGAATGGACGAACTGTTAATATACATAACTGAGTTTGTATGGAACCCTCAGTGCGTGAGTCCTACACACGCCTGGAAAATTTTTTTGGATTTGGTCTGCGTGCGAGATGTCCGGCGTGCTATCGAAGATGATACAAAAATACTTAAAAAAATTTTAAGGATGTATCACTTAAAATGTTTTCTTAACTGTTCCGCCTTAAAAGTGAGATAAATTCATTTAGTGTAGTGGGGAATAATTACCTGTAAACCTTTTTCCCGACCGTGACTAACTGTATGTTCCTTGAAACATCCTGGCAGATTAAAACTGTGTGCCCGACCGAGACTCTAACTCGGAACCTTTGCCTTTCGCGGGTAAGAGCTCTACCAACTGAGCTACCGAAGCACGACTCACGCCGGGTACTCACAGCTTTACTTCTGCCAGTACGTCGTCTCCTACCTTCCAAACTTTACAGAAGCTCTCCTGCGAACCTTGCAGAACTAGCACTCCTGAAACAAAGGAGTTCGAGTCTCGGTCGGGCACACAGTTTTAATCTGCCAGGAAGTTTCATATCAGCGCACACTCCGCTGCAGAGTGAAAATCTCATTCTGTATGTTCTTTTCTTGACGAAATGACCTCTTAGTACAGCATCATATTTTAAACGACAGTCTAATCAGCTACAGAAAATTTCTGTTTTCCGCCAGAATATGCTCTATGTGGGCATTGAATGGAAGACATTGTTCCATCAAAAACATAGTGACCTATAACAGCCTTTTCAAAATATCTCTCCACTTCCTCTTTTGTGTTTCAGATATTGTCAGGGTAACATTATCAACTGTTCTATTGATAATTACACTTGTTCTTAATGTTTTCAAATGGTTCAGATGGCTCTGAGCACTATGGGACTCAACTTCTGTGGTCATAAGTCCCCTAGAACTTAGAACTACTTAGACCTAACTAACCTAAGGACATCACACACATCCATGCCCGAGGCAGGATTCGACCCTGCGACCGTAGTGGTCGTGCGGTTCCAGACTGTAGCGCCTTTAATCGCTCGGCCACTCCGGCCGGCTCTTAATGTTTTCCATTTTTCAAAACAACGTTGATGTTTTCTGAGGTTTCATGATTGTAAACTTTCGGATCATGTTTCCAACAAGCTCGAAAACCACTAACACGTTTAGATGTATGGTTAAAGCTTGCATCTGTGCAAAAGAGCCTACAGTGCATCACAACAACAAGGGCAAACAAAATGAAAAGTTGGAAGAAAAATGTTCGAATCGCAAAAACATGCTTATGTTTCGTAAATAGAGCAGTGAGACCTCCATGTGACCAGATGAGAGGAAATACCGATGCCAACTAAAAACTTGAAGAACTGTAAGTAATCACTTTTTTATACACTCCTGGAAATTGAAATAAGAACACCGTGAATTCATTGTCCCAGGAAGGGGAAACTTTATTGACACATTCCTGGGGTCAGATACATCACATGATCACACTGACAGAACCACAGGCACACAGACACAGGCAACAGAGCATGCACAATGTCGGCACTACTACAGTGTATATCCACCTTTCGCAGCAATGCAGGCTGCTATTCTCCCATGGAGACGATCGTAGAGATTCTGGATGTAGTCCTGTGGAACGGCTTGCCATGCCATTTCCACCTGGCGCCTCAGTTGGACCAGCGTTCGTGCTGGACGTGCAGACCGCGTGAGACGACGCTTCATCCAGTCCCAAACATGTTCAATGGGGGACGGATCCGGAGATCTTGCTGGCCAGGGTAGTTGACTTACACCTTCTAGAGCACGTTGGGTGGCACGGGATACATGCGGACGTGCATTGTCCTGTTGGAACAGCAAGTTCCCTTGCCGGTCTAGGAATGGTAGAACGATGGGTTCGATGACGGTTTGGATGTACCGTGCACTATTCAGTGTCCCCTCGACGATCACCAGTGGTGTACGGCCAGTATAGGAGATCGCTCCCCACACCATGATGCCGGGTGTTGGCCTCGGTCGTATGCAGTCCTGATTGTGGCGCTCACCTGCACGGCGCCAAACACGCATACGACCATCATTGGCACCAAGGCAGAAGCGACTCTCATCGCTGAAGACGACACGTCTCCATTCGTCCCTCCATTCACGCCTGTCGCGACACCACTGGAGGCGGGCTGCACGATGTTGGGGCGTGAGCGGAAGACGGCCTAACGGTGTGCGGGACCGTAGCCCAGCTTCATGGAGACGGTTGCGAATGGTCCTCGCCGATACCCCAGGAGCAACAGTGTCCCTAATTTGCTGGGAAGTGGCGGTGCGGTCCCCTACGGCACTGCGTAGGATCCTACGGTCTTGGCGTGCATCCGTGCGTCGCTGCGGTCCGGTCCCAGGTCGACGGGCACGTGCACCTTCCGCCGACCACTGGCGACAACATCGATGTACTGTGGAGACCTCACGCCCCATGTGTTGAGCAATTCGGCGGTACGTCCACCCGGCCTCCCGCATGCCCACTATACGCCCTCGCTCAAAGTCCGTCAACTGCACATACGGTTCACGTCCACGCTGTCGCGGCATGTTACCAGTGTTAAAGACTGCGATGGAGCTCCGTATGCCACGGCAAACTGGCTGACACTGACGGCGGCGGTGCACAAATGCTGCGCAGCTAGCGCCATTCGACGGCCAACACCGCGGTTCCTGGTGTGTCCGCTGTGCCGTGAGTGTGATCATTGCTTGTACAGCTCTCTCGCAGTGTCCGGAGCAAGTATGGTGGGTCTGACACACCGGTGTCAATGTGTTCTTTTTTCCATTTCCAGGAGTGTATAAAAAGCGGTAAGTGAACTGTTTCATAATCTACGAATAATACATAACAAAACAAAAGTGTATCACAACTGTATCATTGTAGATCCCACTGACGATTCGCCAGAGTGAAAAACGCGTCTGGGAGAATAAAATATAGTGCAGCAAGAAAAGGCGTTTTTTATTTACAAAACAAATATTATAGACAGAATGTCTGGGCGGTGAACAAGAAACCCCTGAAACCATCGACAGTGGGGTATTCTTTTCTCGTGATATGTTTCTTGCAGCACTTGAGTCATGTGCACTCTGTGAGGCCACAACGCTGATTACTTCGTAGCTCTTTGACATGTGGCATACGAAGTGACTATCTCCCGGTTCAGTCAACGCAAATAGTTCTCCAAGAATCTTAGAAAATTATCAGTAACATCTGCAATCAATGATGATCTGTGTTTACCACTGTCACTGTTTAGTACATCACTTGTCTCCGACAAAATTGTTGCCTTTGTTGGAACATCGCGCACAATGCCGGTTGTGCTGTAACCAATAAATCTTTCATTGAATATGTTACCACAATAAAAACCCGCTCTCGAAGTGTGTACTGCATGTTTCTGGCAGCTAAGACTGCGAACGAGTCACTAATTTGCTCGTTGTGACCACGCGGCCCGAACTACACACTCACAGACTTCACAAACCGCCACTGATGAGGCTTCAAACTAACTAACGCGAGCTGAGTAAGAGCAGCATTATACCGGACAAAGGACCTAAAGCGCAGAAACAGTAATCAACTTTCCAACAACGGGCGGTACTTCTGATTCTCCCACAGCTGCTGAGATCATTAAAACAACTTTCCCGTTTCTACGAGCTTTCGAAACCAAATTATGACCCATTGGAGTAATTCAGGTTTATATTGATCGTCCTGTATAATCTCTTCATCAGTATTGCTCCACTACAACCATATCTACATCACTGCTCTGCTATTCACACTTAAGTGCTTGGCAGAGGGTTCATCGAATGACCTTCACATTATTTCTCTGCCGTTCCACCCACGAATGATGGAAAAAATGAAAACCTTATACTTCTCGAACGTTCTCTAATTTCTCTTAATTTTTTACGATGATTATTTCTCCCCGTGTAGGTAGAAAGCAAAAAAATGTTTTGGCATTCAGAGGAGAAAGTTGATCGAAATTTCATTAAAATATCTCACCGCAACGAAAAATGTCTTTGTTATGATGATTGTAACCTCAATTCATTTTTTATCATGTCCGTGACACTCTCTCCCCTTATTCGCGGTAATAGTAAACGAGCTGCCCTTCTTTGATCTTTTTCAACGTCCTCCGTCAGTCCTATCTGGTAAGGACCCCACACAGCACAGCAGTACTCTAGCGGAGAATGGACCGGACAAGAACAGGGTAAGCAGTCTCTTTACTGAATTTATTCCATCTTTTTATTGTTCTGCGAATATAACGCAGTTTTTGGTTTTCCTTCCCCACAACATTATCCATGTTATGGTACCAATGTAAGTTGTTCATAATTGTCATCTCTAGCTATCTAGTTGGTTCTGCAACCATTTAGATTTGTGTGGTTCATCGTGTAATCGTAATTTAACGGATTTGTTTTTCAGTGCTTATCTGGAAGCTCTCGCACTTTTTGCTGTCAATGGCCACTGTTCGTACCTTGCAGATACCTTGTCTAAATAATTTTGCAATTCGTTTTGATCTTCTGATGGTTTAACAAGGCGGTAAACGATAGTATTATACGCAAACAATCTAAGAAGCCTGTTCTGATCATTTCCTAATCGTTTATATAGGTTAAGAACAGCAAGAGGTCTGTAACATTTCCTTGGAGAACGCCACGTATGACTTCTGTTTTACCCCATGACTTTCTGTCTATTACTACGAACTGTCACCTTTCAAACAGGAAAGCACAAATCCAGTTGCACAACAGGCGCACAACATGCAATTTGATTAGAAGCTGCCGTTGAGGAACGGTATCAAAAGCCTTCTGGAAACCTAAATATATGGAAATACGTGAGATCTCCAATTGATAGCACTCATTATTTCTAGTGAACACAGGGCCTGATGTGTTTCGGAAGAACATTTTCTGAATTCGTGTTGGTTATGTGTTAGTAAATCGTTTTGTCCGAGGTATTTCGTAACGTTGAAACTGATTATGTTTCCCAACACCATATTAAAAACCTATTTTGAAAGTCTCCTATTTTCTTCTCGTCTGGGCTAAAATAATGGAAAGAAACTGCAACACCAAAAAATAATTAGTGTAGAGTAATGAAATTTCGGGAATACGTTTGCCTGGGTAACATATTTAAGTGATTAACATTGCAAGGTCACAGGTTAAGGCAAGCGCAAGATAAGCCGTTGCAAACGTGAAATGCTGGTATATCAATAACCGGTGTAAACGCCGGCGTGTTGAATGCAAACACGCAAATGTGCAAGTAATGTGTTGCACAGGTGCCAGATGTCAGTTTATGGGATGGAGTTCCATGCCTGTGGCCCTTGGTCGGTCAATATATGGACGGTTAAGTAGGTTTGTTTATAAATAAATAACTCTTCTGCTACCAGTCACGATTTTTTCTTTATTTTACTATTCGCACGAGTCTCTATACAAATGGACCATTAGAAAACTTAAAAGTCAACAAAATGAAGCAGACTCACACACACTGACAACATCAAAAGAAATGGTTTAATACACACCAAAAAACGCACTTGAAATGGGAATTATTTCTCGAAACGCGTCGTGCGAATAGTACGAGGGCAGTTCAATAAGTAATGCAACACATTTTTTTTTCTGAAACAGGGGTTGTTTTATTCAGTATTGAAATACACCAGGTTATTCCCCAGTCTTTTAGCTACACAACACTATTTTTCAACGTAATCTCCATTCAATGGTTGGTTCAAATGGCTCTGAGCACTATGGGACTCAACTGCTGTGGTCATAAGTCCCCTAGAACTTAGAACTACTTAAACCTAACTAACCTAAGGACAGCACACAACACCCAGCCATCACGAGGCAGAGAAAATCCCTGACCCCGCCGGGAATCGAACCCGGGAACCCGGGCGTGGGAAGCGAGAACGCTACCGCACGACCACGAGATGCGGGCTCCATTCAATGCTACGGCCTTGAAATGAGGGCCTGTATGCCTGCACGGTACCATTCCACTGGTCGATGTCGGAGCCAACGTCGTACTGCATCAATAACTTCTTCATCATCCGCGTAGTGCGTCCCACGGATTGCGTCCTTCATTGGGCCAAACATATGGAAATCCGACGGTGCGAGATCGGGGCTGTAGGGTGCATGAGGAAGAACAGTCCACTGAAGTTTTGTGAGCTCCTCTCGGGTGCGAAGACTTGTGTGAGGTCATGCGTTGTCATGAAGAAGGAGAAGTTCGTTCTGATTTTTGTGCCTACGAACACGCTGAAGTCGTTTCTTCAATTTCTGAAGAGTAGCACAATACACTTCAGAGTTGATCGTTTGACCATGGGGAAGGACATCGAACAGTATAACCCCTTCAGCCTCCCAGAAGACTGTAACCATGACTTTACTGGCTGAGGGTATGGCTTTAAACTTTTTCTTGGTAGGGGAGTGGGTGTGGCGCCACTCCATTGATTGCCGTTTTGTTTCAGGTTCGAAGTGATGAACCCATGTTTCATCGCCTGTAACAATCTTTGACAAGAAATTGTCACCCTCAGCCACATGACGAGCAAGCAATTCCGCACAGATGGTTCTCCTTTGCTCTTTATGGTGTTCGGTTAGACAACGAGGGACCCAGCGGGAACAAACCTTTGAATATCCCAACTGGTGAACAATTGTGACAGCACTACCAACAGAGTTGTCACGTTGAGCACTGAGTTGTTTGATGGTGATCCGTCGATCATCTCGAACGAGTGTGTTCGCACGCTCCGCCATTGCAGGAGTCACAGCTGTGCACGGCCGGCCCGCACGCGGGAGATCAGACAGTCTTGCTTGACCTTGCGGCGATGATGACACACGCTTTGCCCAACGACTCACCGTGCTTTTGTCCACTGCCAGATCACCGTAGACATTCTGCAAGCGCCTATGAATATCTGAGATGCCCTGGTTTTCCGCCAAAAGAAACTCGATCACTGCCCGTTGTTTGCAACGCACATCCGTTACAGACGCCATTTTAACAGCTCCGTACAGCGCTGCCACCTGTCGGAAGTCAATGAAACTATACGAGACGAAGCGGGAATGTTTGAAAATATTCCACAAGAAATTTCCGGTTTTTCAACCAAAATTGGCCGAGAAAAAAAATGTGTTGCATTACTTATTGAACTGCCCTCGTAAAATAAAGAAAAAATCGTGACTGGTAGCAGAAGAATTATTTATTTATAAACAAACCTATTGTATCTACAGTCGCAGGCTTTCAAAAACCATTTATAATGGATCAAATCAGATAGGGACGGATAATGCTGTTTGTGGATGGCGGTGGAGTTGTCGCCCGATGATGCCCCATATGTGCTCGACTGGAGATAGATGTGATGATCGAGCAGGACAAAGCAACATGTCGACACTCAGTAGAGCATGTTGGGTTACAACAGCGGTATGTGTGCTGATGTTATAACCGCCCCCCCCCCCCATCCCCTAGAATGCTGTTCATGCATGGCAGCACAAGAGACCGAACCACCAGACTGATGTACAAATATGCAACCAGGGTGTTTGGCATAACCGCTAGAGTGCCCCTGCTGTCATACGAAATCGCACCCCGGACCATAGTTCCAGGTGTACGTCCAGTATGTCTAGCACGCAGACAGGTTTTTTTGCAGGTCCTCATCTGGACTCCTATCACCACACGGCCATCAGTGACACCGAAGCAGAACCAACATCTATCATGAAACACAACAGTGGAGACACATCCCCCCCCCCCCCCCCCCCCCAATGGTCTCTCCCCTGACAGAACTGAAGTCACAGATGCCGGTGGCTTAGCATCAGTGGAATGCAAATTATAGGGCGTCTGGCTCGAAGCTGTTGTTGAAGTAACCTATTTGTAACAGTTCGTTCTGTCACTGTGGTGCCAACTTTCTGCTGAAACTGCAGCTGCAGATGCAGTACGATGCGCCAGAACCGTACACCGAACATCACGGTCTTTCCTCTCTGTAGTGGCCGGTTGCCGTCCGGATCCCTATCTTATTGCGACCGTAAATTCGAATGACCACCACTGCCACCAGTCACTTACAGAGACTATATTCCTGTCAAGTGTTGCTGCAATATCGCAGAACGAACATCCAGCTTCTCGAAACCCTGTTACACGAACTCAGTGAGGTGTTAATAATAGCACTTTAGTCGCCATTCTTGGCTAACATCAACACACCTCGTCGAATCTCAAACGTAATCAACTCTCACGACTGTTACAGCGTATATTTAAAGCGAACCTGATTAGCACCCTCATAGTGGCGCTTCTAGTGCCACACTTACGCGACTGCCGCGAAATTGGAATACCCTCTCTCATCTTTCCTTCTTGGTGATGCGATTTTTTTTCGTCAGTCTATTTCTCGTCCACGTTTGATTTACACAGGAGCATACATTCGCAACAACTACCATTGCAGCCGGCCGAAGTGGCCGAGTGGTTCTAGGCGCTTCAGTCTGGAACCGCGCGACCTCTACAGTTGCAGGTTCGAATCCTGCCTCGGGCATGGATGTGTGTGATGTCCTTAGGTTAGTTTGGTTTAAGTAGTTCTAAGTTCTAGGGGACTGATGACCTCAGATGTTAAGTCCCATAGTACTCAGAGCCATTTGAACCATTTTGAACTACTATTGCGAACGACCAAGACTTACATTTATATTGCCAATACATTTCTCTTTTTAAGAACAGGTCCTTCTCTTGTTGCCAGTGTCCATTTTTTACTCTCTTTATTTCTGCCGACGACGCCTACATACTGTATTTTGGTGTCCAAAAGACAAAACTCGCACATTACTTTTGCGATTCATTTCTTAATTCAGTTCTTCCAGTATCACCTGGTTTAATTCGTCTACACCCCGTCGGTTTTCTTTTGTTGATTTTCCTCTTATAAACTCTTTTCAAAACACTATACATTCCGCTTAACTATTCTTCCAAGTCCATACCGTCTCTGACAGTATCTTACAATATCAACCATCTTACAGTCGTTATTTCTTCTTCCTGTCCTTTGGAAATGTCTCGTTACTTGTTTTTTCTGTCTGCTCTTTGCGCTGATTGAATAACGTGAGAGATAGGCTACAACCATGTTTCACTCCCTTCTTAATCACCTCCATACCGTCGTTTGTCTCTTAAGCTGTGAGATTTGTTTCCCAGCAGTAGATAACCTTTGGATCCCTGTATCTTATCCCTGATAACTTTAGAGTATTAAAGTGTTTAATCCAGTCAACATTATCTAAATCTACAAATGCTATAAATGTGATTGTCTCTGACCTCTCTGGTTTTCTCGGCATGATTGATTGATAGTGAGCTCCCAGTTGTTCTGTCAAGCTGTTGTTTCCATTTTTTGCAAAATATTTCCGCAACCGACCTAGCCGTCTTCTTCGGTTGCTACCAGTTGTGCTGTTACGTGTAGTCGTTGCCCGGATTCCAACAAGGCAACAAGCTACTGTCGGACTTACGCCGCTGTTTATAGCCGAGTTCGGTTCCCGATGCGCCCCACACCTTTTGGTGCTCTTTTTTTGTTTTTCAGAGTTTTCACTGATACCACAGACTTACGCAACATTCGCGACATTCCGTCTCTTTTTTTCTTAACCACCGCTATAGCAGCGCACCAAGCGGCCAGCAAGTGACTCTTCTGAGTATGCTATCGGATGAGAGCGAGTACAACAGTTTATAATGATTTGTACCATAGTCTTTACAACAGAGAGCGTATGTAGTGCCACAAAGATCGGCAATAATTAAAAAATGATACCACATTTGTCATTCTTTAGTTTCCTAAGGACCCTGAGCGGTATAAAACAGTACATTACAGGATAATATATTTACGATTCTCTAATAACGTACAGATATTTACTGAAGGGTGTAATTTTCCTAAACATTGTTAGCAAACACCAGAAGGACGGAGCTTTTGCAGAAATACGTCGTGTATCTACCCAACAACGCGAAGTCTTGTTCGCTACACTTTCTGCCAAATCAGTGAATGTGGAACGAAGGGAATATGCGAAAACACACGTAGCTGAAGGGGAAGCCACGTGGGCGTGAAAAAAACACGCCAAAAGCAATAAAACAGTTTCCCAACACAGATCACAGATGAAACCAATCCCTCAACTGTTACTGCATCTGAGTCGTAACCGGCAAGAATATGTGCGGATATTAGAACCACTGGCTTTAGCCCCCCCCCACCCCCCCCACCCCCCAATAATATCACTGCCCTACTGCAACAAGAACAACTGGATCTTTGCCAGATTAGTTCTCTGTAATAGGCGCTCTATGACAAAGGCATTGTGCATAGGCTGCGAGAGTAAAAGTATTTATAGTAAGTGGTGGGAGTGCGGATGATTATTTATCGTCGCAATTACCACGCCTGCTCCCCACTATAGACAAATCTGCAACACATTCGCTTTTGAAGCAAAGTTAATTACATATACAAAAATATTCGTGCATTAGAAATTCGAATGATATGTAAGAATGGGTTAATCATCAGACTCCACAAAAATTTTTACTTGTCAAGGATGTGGCTATCGTAATAAGACCAGGCAGCAACACAAATATATGCTCCTCGTGCATGAAATATGTGTTTACATTCTCTTCTTTTCAGCGGAGTAAGTTGCGACTATACACATTTACGAAAGTACGTCTTCATGAATAAGTTGTAGCATATGTTATTGATCAGTGAAATTCGACTGTTCTCACATTTATTTCACGATAACTCATGTCTCTTGGTACTTTATTATTGCATAGAACGCAGAAAGGTAACAATTATTTTTTTAATTAAGTAGGAAAATAATTTAAAGCATACAATATCCTTAGGACGTACGTGACTGCTTTCTCACCGCTTGGACCACTAGTGTCGCTCTAGCTGTCAAACGGTAACAACTTTTGCTCCAGACAGTGTAATGACTGCATCTACACTTCTGGCCGTTAAAATTGCGACACCACGAAGATGACGTGCTACAGACGCGAAATTTAACCGACAGGAAGAAGATGCTGTGATGATTAGCTTTTCAGAGCATTCACATGAGGTTGGCGCCGGTGGCGACACCTACAACGTGCTGACATGAGGAAAGCTTCCAACCGATTTCTCATACACAAACAGCAGTTGACCGGCGTTGCCTGGTGAAACGTTGTTGTGATGCATCGTGTAAGGAGGAGAAATGCGTACCATCACGTTTCCGACTTTGATAAAGGTCGGATTGTAGCCTATCGCGATTGCGGTTTATCGTATCGCGACATTGCTGCTAGCGTTGGTCGAGATCCAATGACTGTTAGCAGAATATGGAATCGGTGGGTTCAGGAGGGTAATACGGAACGCCGTGCTGGATCCCAACGGCCTCGTATCACTAGCAGTCGAGATGACAGGCATCTTATCCGCATGGCTGTAACGGATCGTGCAGCCACGTCTCGATCCCTGAGTCAACAGATGGGGAGGTTTGCAAGACAACAACCATCTGCACGAACAGTTCGACGACTTTTGCAGCAGCATGGACTATCAGCTCGGAGACTATGGCTGAAGTTACCCTTGACGCTGTATCACGGACGGGAGCGCCTGCGATGGTGTACTCAACGACGAACCTGGGTGCACGAGCGGCAAAACGTCATTTTCTCGGATGAATCCAGGTTTTGCTTACAGCATCATGATGATCGCATCCGTGTTTGGCGACATCGCGGTGAACGCACATTGGATGCGTGTATTCGTCATCGCCATACTGGCATATGACCCGGCCTGATGGTATGGGGTGCCATTGGTTACACGTCTCGGTCGCCTCTTGTTCGCATTTACGGCACTTTGAACAGTTGACGTTACATTTCAGATGTGTTACGACCCGTGACTCTACCCTTCATTCGATCCCTGCGAAACCCTACATTTCAGCAGGATAATGCACGACCGCATGTTGCAGGTCCTGTACGGGCCTTTCTGGATACAGAAAGGGTTCGACTGCTGCTCTGGCCAACACATTTTCCAGATCTCTCACCAACTGAAAACGTCTGGTCAATGATGGCCGAGGAACTGGCTCGTCACAATACGCCAGTCACTGCTCTTGATGAACTGTGGTATCGCGTTGAAGCTGCATGGGCAGCTGTACCTGTACACGCCATCCAAGCTCTGACTGAATACCCAGGCGTATCAAGACCGTTATTACGGCCAGAGTTGGTTGTTCTGGGTACTGATTTCTCAGGATCTATGCACCCCAATTGCGTGAAAATGTAATCACATGTCAGTTCTAGTATAATATATTTGTCCAATGAATACCCTTTTATCATCTGCATTTCTTCTTGGTGTAGCAATTTTAGTGGCCAGTAGTGTGTATTAGACTGTCCTGATACTCCGTGTAACGCAAATTCTCTGAGCGTTTTTCAAGCGTTATTTAAATTGATACCGCCGCTCCCGTTCATCAGATTTTCTGGCATCTTTATTGTGGTAGACCCCTTAAATGACGTGTGGCTACGATCTCCCGTCGGGTAAACCGGTCGCCTGATGCAAGTCTTTTTAGTTGACGCCACCACTTCAGCGATATGCGTGTCATTGAGGATGAAATGATGAGGAAGACAATACAACACCCAGCCTCTGAGCGGAGAAAATTTCCGACCAGCCGGGAATCGAACTCGGGTCCCTTTGCATGGGTGTACCGCTGATGTTCCTTGCATCCCTCCTCGACTGTTCTGATGGTCTGTCCCACGTAATACGAAGTCCGTTCAAAAAATTCCGGAACTTTGTCCACAAACTTTTTCTTACATTTTACTTAGTGTGCATCGTCTCCTTCGAAATACTTCCCCCCCGCCCCACAGTTGATACACTGCTCCTAACGCCGTTTCCACTTCCGGAAGCAGTCTTAGTACGCCTCTTGCTGGATCGGACGAAGCGCCGTCTGCCAATTTTCTTTTATCTCGTCTATCGTTGGAAATATTAGTCCTTTCAACGGGGTTTTCAACTCTGGAAATAAAAAAAAATCCGCTGGGGCCAATCCTGGACAGTACGGAGGATGAGGAAGAATAATGATTTCGTTTGTTTGGCAATAGTTGCGCACCAACAGGGATGATGTGTGGGAGCCTTATTGTGATTCAAGAGCCATGAATTCAAGCCGTTTCCTCATCTCAGGATTTCATGACATGGTCCAACTGAAATGTTATGTTCTTCTGGAATCTCTCGGACAGTCAGTCTTCGACCCGATTGGTACGCACAATTTCGTTGATGTTCCCGACATGAGTATCGTCGGTAGACGTCCGAGGGCGTCCTGAACAAGTGTCATCCTTAAGTCCGGTCCGGCCATTTTTAAACCGTGGGAACCATTCGTAACACCGAGTACGGCATCAGCACTCATTACCGTACGCTTCCTGCATCAATGGGTGTGTCTCTGTGAAGATTTTCTTGAGTTTCACGCAAAATTTAGTGCAGAAGCATTGCTCCTCTAACTCTGCCATTTCGATATTCACAAACTGTGCGACACCACGTTCTACTCAATACTATACTGAACAGTAACTAACAGACATACAACAGAGAAACTTCCGGAAGTTACACATTAAACATGGGCGCGTGCTGGGATCTCAACCGCACGTCGCTCCAAGACACCACTGACGCGAAGATACGATCTTCCGGAATATTTTGAACAGATCTCGTACACGCCACATTCGCATGGAGTGTGATACAAACCCGACTTTCGGAGACCTAGATCGTCTTTAACATTACAAAGATTTCATTTCATCTTCGTAGAAGGAAGTGAAATACGCTGGATGCCAAGAGTCTACCGATCTTTCCGTGCATTGGGCCAGCGTAAGGCAGATAAGCGATTCTCTTCCTAGGTCTCAGTCGCAACCTCTTTCTCAGACGTTCTTAGTGTTGACTGCATCTTTAACTTCTCTCCCTATTAAATTGAAGTTAAATTATTACATATGAATAATATCTGGTTACTTGAATGGAAACTTTGTGCGAGAGAAGTTGCTTCAATATTTTTTACACAAATATCTCTCACACTCCCAGTTATTAATTTAATTCCTGTCTGAATTCTCATGTATATAAAGCAAAATCATTGGTTTGTAAAGGGCAATTACAGAACGTTATCATATTCCGTCTGCCTCTCGTCGTCGGAGTCAGCACCTGGAATAAAATTTCTATGGCTCTGCACAATTCCTGCGATTAACGATTCTAAAAATTCTTAAAATAGTCAGAGGCACAATCGTACGCCGTGGGGGAGCCGTCTTGGGTGCAATGACGTACTCACTCTGCAGCGTGAGAATCAGTGTCCAGGTTGTGTATTAATTTCTACAAAAGTCCAGAAATTAATCTCTCAAAAGCGAGCATACACGATCGTGGTACAGGGTTTACTGATTTCCCAAGACACAAAGTTCCCTACGAGTTGCGACACACCAAATAATGTTCCGAGGCACAGATAAGGGAGAACTTAAAATAACCAAAGAATTAAACGTACCTTTTCCATTCATGAAATTATATTGTTCCATAAATGATCCTCATAGCTGCATTTCAGGATACATCATCCTCTTGTATGAGATGAAATGTTATCATAATTAATCAAATTACATTCCGTATTCAGAATGGCAGCTTCCAACAATGCCGGTAATTACAGTTCAGCTGCGATGATGCCATCCGATTCCTCTCCACAACTGCTAAATCTGAAGTAAGTAAGTTCATAGTACACGTAATGTTTTACATCCACAAAGTTTTCATATCACGAGTCAGAAATAATCTCTCTCTCTCTCTTGCAGTCGTAATGAGTCTTTGATCCATATACACCGCTTGGACAGTTAAGACTTATCATTTGCACTAAAGGAGAAAAAGTGACAGGAAAAGGGTGATACCACACATGGACCGCTCGAGAAAAAGTGACAGGAAAAGGGTGATACCACACATGGACCGCTCAATTTGATGATCTGAGTACCCATTTCTTCGGAACATTATTCGTGGGCAGTTGCAAATTTTCGCTGAAGCTCTTCTTGCCTGACAGTGTTCGAACTCTATGGACCAGAGCCTTTAGCGCCGAATATTTTTTTGGTGATGGATAGTGATGGCTCGAACCGTGAAAATGGAAGCAAATCGTCTAAACACCCGAAAGCTCACTACTTATCAACGACGCCGAGAACAAGCTGAGACATCACATCGCATTACTCTACACAAGTTGGATAAGCTCGGCCAACAGAAAGGTTGACTTAGTACGTCGACCTTCCTAAAAAGATGTCGAGACGAACAAATTGTACTTATGCTCACTAAAGGTAAATACGAGTATTACATTAGCATGTCGGCGGCAAATAGGATTATACACGGTGCAAACCAGGCTCCAGTGTGAGAGGGAATTGGCGACACTCAACGGTTGATAGATGTTATTTCAAAAGAGCTTCTTCACATGTAGGCTACATTGTCTGCAGGCTCTTAGGAATGAGTTGACAATACGATCTGGTCACAAGGAGAATCAAAGCAATTGAAGATGTGTGCTCACCAGAAAGCGAATACGGTCATCTGTTCAAAAATCCGGGAGAAGATGTAAGGAGGCGTGCCCACTCCAAAAATGATACCAGTAGCAGATTATCTCAGCTCCATGGAGCATGTTGTAGCTTCTCTCCCGCACGGCGAAGCAAAAGAGGTTCGCGCGAAACCTGCAGAGCACTTACCAAGGCGCCAATGTTAGGATCAAGTAGACAACGAGAAGCATTGAGAAGTCTGCGGTAGAACAAGGAAACGGGAGTTCTCACAGCCAACAAGGGAACACTGTGGTCCTAACGTCCTACAATAGGAAGGTTTTCGATTTTTCGAATGACGTTGCATACAGACACATAGATGTCCTCCTACGAATAAAATCGAGAGGAAGATGATGGCTCTTCTGAGTGAGTCAGGCCTGCTACGTACTACCATTAAGGGTCTTAAAACATGGGCGGCGGTGACGCCATGAGTATATAGCCGTCCTAAGATACACAAGGACAGAATTCCTGTAAGACCCATAGTTAAAATATTGACGCACCCACATACCAGCTGGCATAATACTTGTAACGCAATCTCAGTGAATATGGGGGAAGTGTGAACACCACGTCCGCAAGTCCGCTGGGTCTGTACACCGCCTCAGTCAACAGCAGCTCCAGGGAACGGATATTATGGTCATTTTCGATGTACCGTCCCTCTTCCAGAAAAGTTTCACGATTCTTTCGCAGAATTTTATAGGCACCTCCTGTTCGATACAATATATTGTGCACAAATCGAGGGCGTTGCGACGGTAGACTGTTATCACCTGTCGTGGCGAAGCGATAAACAGAACACTTTGAAGCAAGGGCACAAGAATCCGCTAAGCTGAAACCTACGCATTTCTATCGTTACATGGACGATACTTTTATGGTTTCACCACATGTGGTGGAAAAGGTCCAAAGTTCCTGGAACATTTAAACCCGATCCAATGCAATATAAAATTCATAACTGAGCTCGATTAAGAGGGCCAATTGCCATTCGTAGACCTATTTGTTAAGAGAAGAACGAACAGGTCTCTGGGTCACATCGTTATCTTCACTAGCCGGCCGGGGTGGTCGAGCGGTTCTAGGCGCTACAGTCTGGAACCGCGCGACCGCTACGGTCGCAGGTTCGAATCCTGCCTCGGGCATGGATGTGTATGATGTCCTTAGGTTAGTTAGGTTTAAGTAGTTCTAAGTTCTAGGGGACTGATGACCTCAGATGTTAAGTCCCATAGTGCTCAGAGCCATTTTTATCTTCACTATCCACTTAACATTAATGTGACCACCACCTATGTTTACGCCAACGTGCAATAACCACTCACAGACAGCAGGTAACAACATTAGCAATGGAGGGTATACGAAGCGAGTCTTATCGGAGAGGGGGGGAGGGGGGCACGCTGAAAATAGTGCAGTCGTCGTAACGTGGAAACAGCGATTTATCTGACAACCAAAAGGATATGATCTCTGGCTTTCTGGTCAAGGGTGGAAACATTTCCGAAATGGCTCAGTTTGTAAATTGTTCGCGTGCAAAATGGCACTATCTAAAACCGGCTCGAGAGGCAACCACATGTCACGGATTGCGCGGCCACTCCCGCCGGAGGTTCGAGTCCTCCCTCGAACATGGGTGTGAGTGTTGTTCATAGCATAAGTTTAACTTAGTTTAAGTAGTGTGTAAGTCTAGGGACCGATGACCTCAGCAGTTTGGTCCCTTAGGAATTCACACACATTTTTTTAGAGGTAGCCAGGCCATAGACAACAGAGGTGAACGATGGCAGTGCGGATGTCTACAAGCACATAGACGTGCAACTGACTGCCCAGATGAACCAAGGGGCTACCATAAGCGTCTCCTCAACCACCGTCCATCGAACGTTGCTGTGTATCGTCCTCTGAAGCAGGTATTTCTTGTTACACCAGATTGGTGGCCGGGACCATGGATCAATGAAAACATCTCGCTTGGACGGATGAATCATGTTTCTTGATAGAATGAATGCTTTCACGACCGGATGACGTTGCTTCTGGTAAACCTTTCAGGGTAGAGGGTCTCTCTCTCTCTCTCTCTCTCTCTCTCTCTCTCTCTCTGCCTATTGCTTCCCTCCCCCTTTGTGGATGCGTATGTCGAACATGGCGTCATAGGAACTGAATTAGAGGTTTCAAGAACTATTGAGTCTGGATCAGAGTATCGCAACGATGTGACTTGAGCTTAGTGGGAAACACGGTTCGCAAAAAGCTGTCAACATTTGAAATGTGGCGCTGCAGGAGGATGTTTATCGTTAAGTGGGCAGCTAAAACACGAAGCACGTTGGGTCTAGAAGCACTTGAAGACGAAATCTCCTGAGCGATGAGGGGACAGGTAAGTGAGATATCTCCTGAGGCTTCCAGAAATAGTCAAATAGTTCTTGGAATAAGCAGTGAAAGGGGAAAAATCGGAATTCAGAGACGAAGTCTATGATAGGCAACTGATATACACGCGCAGTAGAAAAAGTAAGGATACAAAATTATCCACGTCATACATGCAGAGATAGGTGGCAACATCGAACTAGATGGAAGTTTTTGGCTTGAAAACCAAATTGCTTGTAAGAGAACTTTTCTGTAAGACTGTAAAGATCCGTTATAAAAACTACTAAGAAAGTATTAAAATTAATACACTACTGGCCATTAAAATTGCTACACCAAGAAGAAATGCAGATGATAAATGGGTATTCATTGGACAAATAAATTATACTGGAACTGACATGTGATTACATTTTCACGCAATTTGGGTGCATAGATCCTGAGAAATCAGTATCCAGAACAGCCACCTCTGGCCGTAACAACGGCCTTGATACGCCTGGGCATTGAATCAAACAGAGCTTGGAAGGCATGTACAGGTACAGCTGCCCATGCAGCTTCAACACGATATCACAGTTCATCAAGAGTAGTGACTGGCGTATTGTGACGAGCCAGTTGCTCGGCCACCATTGACCAGACGTTTTCAATTGGTTAGATATCTGGAGAATGTGCTGACCAGGGCAGCAGTCGAACATTTTCGGTATCCAGAAAGGCCCGTGCAGGACCTGCAACATGCGGTCGTGCATTACCCTGCTGAAATGTAGGGTTTCGCAGAGATCGAATGGAGGGTAGAGCCACGGATCGTAACACATCTGAAATGTAACGTCCACTGTTCAAAGTGCTGTAAATGCGAACAAGAGGTGACCGAGACGTGTAACCAATGGGACCCCATATCATCACGCCGGGTCATATGCCAGTATGGCGATGGCGAATACACGCTTCCAATGTGCGTTCACCGCGATGTCGCCAAACACGGACGCGACCATCATGACGCTGTAAACAGAACCTAGATTCATCCGAAAAAATGACGTTTTGCCATTCGTGCACCCAGGTTCGTCATTGAGAACACCATAGCAGGCACTCCTGTCTGTGATGCAGCGCCAAGGGTAACCGCAGCCATGGTCTTCGAGCTGATAGTCCATGCTGCTGCAAACGTCGTCGAACTGTTCGTGCAGATGGTTGTTGTCTTGCAAACGTCCCCATCTGTTGACTCAGGGATCGAGACGTTGCTGCACGGTCCTTTCCAGCCATGTGGATAAGATGCCTGTCGTCTCGACTGCTAGTGATACGAGGCCGTTGGGATCCAGCACGGCCTTCCGTATTACCCTCCTGAAGCCACCGATTCCATATTCTGCTAACAGTCATTGGATCTCGACCAACGCGAGCAGCAATGTCGCGATACGATAAACCGTAATCGCGATAGGCTACAATCCGACCTTTTTCAAAGTCGGAAACGGGATGGTACGCATTTCTCCTCCTTACACGATGCATCACAACAACGTTTCACCAGGCAACGCCGGTCAACTGCTGTTTGTGTATGAGAAATCGGTTGGAAACTTTCCTCATGTCAGCACGTTGTAGGTGTCGCCACCGGCGCCAACCTTGTGTAAATGCTCTGAAAAGCTAATCATTTGCACATCGCAGCATCTTCTTCCTGTCGGTTAAATTTAGCGTCTGTAGCACGCCATCTTCGTGGTGTAGCAATTTTAATGGCCAGTAGTGTATAAAACTTAGCTACATTCAATTTTTTACTAAAAGGTCCTGCTCATTTTTTTCTATGCAGCTAACAGTTCATGTGTAGTGAACAAGAGAATGTTCATTTTTTCTATACAACTAACAGTTCATGTGTACCAAATGTGCTAAAATCTCGCAGTGGTTTTTGAAGGCAACGAGGGTAGCATAAAATCCAAATTTAGGGGCAACAGAGCCGTCGTGTGTATAAAATGTTGCAGGTTTTCCGAGTGCTGAGCTCGCGCAGGTCTCGCGTCCAGAACCTGCTGGCCCGGTCAAGTGGCTGACCTGCCGGAACTCTGTTCCAGACGCCGACATGAGGGGGCTGGTGGCACTCCTGCTGCTACTGGTTGGCGGCTTGATGGACGCGGTGGCCCTGCCCGCCAGACCTCCAGCGTCCGACACTCACCAGCTGCTGCCGCCGGCACTTCATGGGAGACATCACCAGGAGGCCTCCAACAGTCCACATCTGCCGAAGGTGAGGTGCGAGTGCAAACTAGCGACAGACAAGTGCCGAAGTCTCCGTAGAAAAGTTACAGGCGCTACAAAAATGTGGTTCTGATGTTGTTGTGCACTTCCGACATGTTATTGTATCTAATTGCACAATGATGAGTCAAAACATTACGATCAGCTGCTTAATAACGTGTTGGCCCACCCCTAGACGCAATACAGAGGCGATTCTGCGTGGCAAGGTTTCGACAAATCCTATGTAGTGTTCCGGAGGTATGTGGCACCAGATGTCTGTGCATGTTGTTTGTTGTTGTGGTCTTCACTCTGAAGACTGGTTTGATGCAGCTCTCCATGCTACTCTATGCTATGTTAGCCTTTTCATCTCCGAATAACTACTGCAACTTACATCCTACTGAATCTGCTTAGTGTATTCATCTCCTGGTCTCCCTCTACACTCATTTTTATCCCCTGCGCCCCCTCCTGTACTAAATTGGTGATCCCAGGATGTCTCAGAATGTGGCCTATCAACAGACCCCTTCTTCTAGTCAAGTTGCGTTACAAATGTCTTTCCTTTCCAGTTCTGTTCAATTCCTCATCATTAGCTAACGTGATCTACCCATCCAATCTTCAACATTCTTCTGTAGCACCACATTTCAAAAGCTGTTCTCTTCTTGCGTGAACCGTTTATCGTCCACATTTTACTTCTATGCATAGCTACACTCCATAGAAACACTTTCAGAAAAGATTTCATTTCTCTTAAATCGTCAGAAACGCTTCTCTTCACATTTCCGGTCTACATTTTATATCCTCTCTACTTCGACCATCATTTGTTGTTTTCCTCCGCAAATAGCAAAACTCATATACTACTTTATGTGTCTCATTTCCTAATCTAATTCCCTCAGCATCACATGATTTAATTCGACTACATTGCATTATCCTTGTTTTGCTTTTGTTGATGCTCCCCTTATATCCTCCCTTCAAGACACTCTCCATTCCCTCCAACTGCTCTTTCAAGTCGTTTACTGTCTCTGACTGAATTCAAGCGCCGTCTTCAAACCTCAATGTTTTTATTTATTCCCCATTGATTTTAAATCCTACTCCAAATAATTACTATAAAAAACAATCTTGATCACGATTTATTTAACGTGACCGGTTTCGACCACTACTGTGGTCATCTTCAGACCATTGAGTAGGAACCTCTTTCTGGTAGTGGTCGAAACCGGTCACCTTGATAAATAAATCGTGATCAAGACTGTTTTTAATAGTAATTATTTATAAGACATTGATCACTGCTGTTCCCATAATGCATTCAAACCTACTCCAAATCTTTCATTGTTTCCTTTCCCGCTTGCTCAATATACAGACTGAACAATATCGGGGATAGGCTGCAGCCCTGTCTCACTCCCTTCCCAACCACTGCTTCCCTTTCATGCCACTCGACTCTTATAACTGCCATCTGGTTTCTGTACAAATTGTAAATAGCGTTTTGCTTCCTGTATTTTACCCCTGCCACCTTCAGAATTTGAGAGAGATTATTCCAGTCGACAATGTCAAAAGTTTTCTCTAAGACTACAAGTGCTATAACAGTAGCTTTTCTATTCTTTAACCAGTCTTCTGAGATCAGTCGTAGAGTCAGTATCGCTTCTCGTGTTCCTAAATTTGTCCGGATTCCAAACTGATCTTCCCTGAGGTCGGCTTCCACCAGTTTCTCCATTGCTCTTCAATGAATTGGTGCTAGCGTTTTGCAACTGTTGCTTATTAAACTCACAGTTCGATAATATTCACACCTGTCACCACCTGGTTTCTTTGGAATTCGAATTATTACGTTCTTCTTGAGGTCCGAAGGTATTTCACCTGTCTCATACATCTTGCACATCAGGTTACGCAATTCCCGTAAATTACGGGCTGGTTGTTTGCGAGCGAAGAGCCCGTGTCCGTTAACGTTCCTGATGTGTTCCATCGGGTTCAGTTAAGGCGAATTTGGCTTCCAAGTCATCGACGTCATTACGCGAGAAGAATCTGGGTGAAAGTAATATGTTAGTTATTCAAAAACAGTATTAATCGCATTTATTATTATTATATCGCCAACCGGTTTCAAACCGACGTAGGGGTCATCTTCTGGGCGTTTACACTGTGAAATTATAGATATCCGTCAGAAAGACTCTATTATACAACGACTAAAATTACGTAAATTTAAAATATGTTACCCATTGGTCGACTGCTGGTGCTGTCACTCCTGTCTACATAACGGCAGGAAACTATGCGAGACTAACCCTTCACATGGGCTTAAATAGCGTGCTGAGATCACCCCCCGCGGTGATCAATGGCATTTAATATAGTTTGTTATATGTAATTACTAGTCACCTTGGTTTAACATAAATTTAAGTGGCAGTAAATAATAGAAAACGGAACCATTCCACTTAAAAAGAGTTACATTTATAGTGTTAATTATTAAAAAAATAACAAATGTTCCGTAGTCAACTCGTAAAATTCGTGAAAGCATATTACATTATGTGCCATAATATAAAGTAAAACAATTTGTGACACACAGAAATTGGTGTCGTCTTGTATTATAATACATCTATTCGTACATTTACGTAGAAAACATTTGAGTAAATTTACTAAAACGGCTAATATGGAAGGACTACAAAGCCTCTACTCATTGTAGTGAGGATGCGGTTGCCATGGATTATAAAGGGTATATCGGGCGCCCTCTAGCCTGTGTAGCGAGGACGCCGTCGTCATGGTAGCAGCTGGTGTGTTAGTGTGGTGTTATCTTTGCCCATATCCTCAAGTTTTTTACCTCTTGTGGCTTTTGCCGCTTCCTCAGGTGTGCCGTACTTTATGTTGGACAGCCTCATGAGTGTTGTTTTTGGAACATTAAACACTTTACTGACTTTCTTCCAACCCATCTTCTTTTTCCGAACTGCGTCAATAGCTTTAGTCATTTTAGAGGGACTCCACTTTCTTTGGTCAACCTTCCCCATTATCCTCTTCGAATCTGAAACACAATTCCATGAGAATAAGAGTGTGCACAAATAAAGGTAGACTTCAAAGATGAAAGTATAAGGGGTCCCATTTAGACAACCAAGTGGGGTCCAGTTTTTGCAACTATAGCCTACATCTTTTTAATGGCACCAGTTTTTAACCAAACGTCTAAATGAACCGATTTAGTGATAAACAAAGACCTTGAACCTTACCGTTTAAGAATATATACAGGTCGAAACGCTTACCTTCCTATATCTTGGAGAAATAATGAAAAATGTGGCACGATGCGAAAACTTCGATCACTGTCAGAATACTAATAGCGGACAGACGAACAATGAGTGAAGTGGGCGACTGGTGCGCTCCACTACAGACGGGTAAAAGCGTAACCTAGTGTTTACACTTGGTGCCGCTAGAGTTCAGGAGACTGCAGAGCCAGGAAACTAGGGGTCCACTTTAGGAAGGGGTAAGCTTTCGGGAACTTTCCTCTAATCTCCGCCTCACACCATTAGGTGGCTTGCGGAGTATGATGTAGATGTACATACGTGAGTTCAGCTGGCTGCGAACAACTTAGTGTTAAGTACTGAACATAATAAAATGGCTCTGAGCACTATGAGACTTAACTTCTGAGGTCATCAGTCCCCTAGAACTTAGAACTACTTAAACCTAACTAACCTAAGGACATCACACACATCCATGCCCAAGGCAGGACTCGAACCTGCAACCGTAGCGGTCGCGCGGTTCCAGACTGTAGCGCCTAGAACCGCTCGACCACTCCGGCCGGCCTGAACATAATATCCTGTACATCATCTTCAATATTCACAAGATAGTGAACAGTTCCTCAAGGATGTTGTTGTTGTTGTGGTCTTCAGTTCTGAGACTGGTTTGATGCAGCTCTCCATGCTACTCTATCCTGTGCAAGCTTCTTCATCTCCCAGGACTCTCCCAGTACTTACTGCAACCCACAACCTTCTGAATCTGCTTAGTGTATTCATCTCTTGGTCTCCCTCTACGATTTTTACCCTCCACGCTGCCCTCCAATGCTAAATTTGTGATCCCTTGATGCCTCAGAACATGTACTACTAACCGGTCCCTTCTTTTTGTCAAGTTGTGCCACATACTCCTCTTCTCCCCAATTCTATTCAATACTTCATCATTAGTTATGTGATCTACCCATCTACACTCCTGGAAATGGAAAAAAGAACACATTGACACCGGTGTGTCAGACCCACCATACTTGCTCCGGACACTGCGAGAGGGCTGTACAAGCAATGATCACACGCACGGCACAGCGGACACACCAGGAACCGCGGTGTTGGCCGTCGAATGGCGCTAGCTGCGCAGCATTTGTGCACCGCCGCCGTCAGTGTCAGCCAGTTTGCCGTGGCATACGGAGCTCCATCGCAGTCTTTAACACTGGTAGCATGCCGCGACAGCGTGGACGTGAACCGTATGTGCAGTTGACGGACTTTGAGCGAGGGCGTATAGTGGGCATGCGGGAGGCCGGGTGGACGTACCACCGAATTGCTCAACACGTGGGGCGTGAGGTCTCCACAGTACATCGATGTTGTCGCCAGTGGTCGGCGGAAGGTGCATGTGCCCGTCGACCTGGGACCGGACCGCAGCGACGCACGGAAGCACGCCAAGACCGTAGGATCCTACGCAGTGCCGTAGGGGACCGCACCGCCACTTCCCAGCAAATTAGGGACCCTGTTGCTCCTGGGGTATCGGCGAGGACCATTCGCAACAGTCTCCATGAAGCTGGGCTACGGTCCCGCACACCGTTAGGCCGTCTTCCGCTCACGCCCCAACATCGTGCAGCCCGCCTCCAGTGGTGTCGCGACAGGCGTGAATGGAGGGACGAATGGAGACGTGTCGTCTTCAGCGATGAGAGTCGCTTCTGCCTTGGTGCCAATGATGGTCGTATGCGTGTTTGGCGCCGTGCAGGTGAGCGCCACAATCAGGACTGCAAACGACCGAGGCACACAGGGCCAACACCCGGCATCATGGTGTGGGGAGCGATCTCCTACACTGGCCGTACACCACTGGTGATCGTCGAGGGGACACTGAATAGTGCACGGTACATCCAAACCGTCATCGAACCCATCGTTCTACCATTCCTAGACCGGCAAGGGAACTTGCTGTTCCAACAGGACAATGCACGTCCGCATGTATCCCGTGCCACCCAACGTGCTCTAGAAGGTGTAAGTCAACTACCCTGGCCAGCAAGATCTCCGGATCTGTCCCCCATTGAGCATGTTTGGGACTGGATGAAGCGTCGTCTCACGCGGTCTGCACGTCCAGCACGAACGCTGGTCCAACTGAGGCGCCAGGTGGAAATGGCATGGCAGGCCGTTCCACAGGACTACATCCAGCATCTCTACGATCGTCTCCATGGGAGAATAGCAGCCTGCATTGCTGCGAAAGGTGGATATACACTGTACTAGTGCCGACATTGTGCATGCTCTGTTGCCTGTGTCTATGTGCCTGTGGTTCTGTCAGTGTGATCATGTGATGTATCTGACCCCAGGAATGTGTCAATAAAGTTTCCCCTTCCTGGGACAATGAATTCACGGTGTTCTTATTTCAATTTCCAGGAGTGTAATCTTCAGCATTCTTCTGTAGCACCACATTTCGAAAGCTTCTATTCTCTTCTTGTCCAAACTACTTATCGTCCATGCTTCACTTCCATACAAGGCTACACTCCATACAAATACTTTCAGAAACGACTTCCTGACACTTAAATCTATACTCGATGTTAACAAATTTCTCTTCTTCAGAAACGCTTTCGTGGCCATTGCCAGTCTACATTTTATATCCTCTCTACTTCGACCATCATCAGTTGTTTTCCTCCGCAAATAGCAAAACTCCTTTACTACTTTAAGTGTCTCATTTCCTAATCTAATTCCCTCAGCATCACCCGACTTAATTCGACTACATTCCATTATCCTCGTTTTGCTTTAGTTGATGTTCATCTTACATCCTCCTTTCAAGACACTGTCCATTCCGTTCACCTGCTCTTCCAAGTCCTTTGCTGTCTCTGATAGAATTACAATGTCATCGGCGAACCTCAAAGTTTTTATTTCTTCTCCATGGATTTTAATACCTACTCCGAATATTTCTTTTGTTTCCTTTACTGCTTGCTCAATATACAGATTGAATAACATCGGGGAGAGGCTACAGCCCTGTCTCACTCCCTTCCCTACCATTGCTTCCCTTTCATGCCCCTCAACTCTTATAACTGCCATCTGGTTTCTGTACAAATTGTAAATAGCCTTTCGCTCCCTGTATTTTACCCCTGCCACCTATAGAATTTGAAAGAGAGTATTCCAATCAACATTGTCAAAAGCTTTCTCTAAGTCTACAAATGCTAGAAACGTAGGGTCAGTATTGCCTCACGTGTTCCAATATTTCTACGGAGTCCAAACTGATGTTCCCCGAGGTCGTCTTCTACCTGTTTTTCCATTCGTCTGTAAAGAATTCGCGTTAGTATTTTGCAGCTGTGACTTATTAAACTGATTGTTCGGTAATTTTCACATCTGTCAACACCTGCTTTCTTTGGGATTGGAATTATTATATTCTTCTTGAAGTCTGAGGGCATATCGCCTGTCTCATACATCTTGCTCACCAGATGGTAGAGTTTTATCAGGACTGGCTCTCCAAAGGTTGTCAGTAGTTCTAATGGAATGTTGTCTACACTGGGGGCCTTGTTTCGACTCAGGTCTTTCAGTGTTCTGTCAAACTCTTCACGCAATATCATATCTCCCATTTCATCTTCATCTACATCCTCTTCCATTTCCATAATATTGTCCTCAAGTACAACGCCATTGTATAGACCCTCTATATACTCCTTCCACCTTTCTGCTTTCCCTTCTTTGCTTAGAACTGGGTTTCCATCTGAGCTCTTGATATCCATACAAGTGGCTCTCTTTTCTCCAAAGGTCTCTTTAATTTTCCTGTAGGCAGTATCTATCTTACCCCTAGTGAGATAAGCCTCTACATTCTTACATTTGCCCTCTAGCCATCCCTGCTTAGCCATTTTGCACTTCCTGTCGATCTCATTTTTGAGACGTCTGTATTCCTTTTTGCCTGCTTCATTTACTGCATTTTTATATTTTCTCCGTTCGTCAATTAAGTTCAATATTTCTTCTGTTACCCAAGGATTTCTACTAGCCCTCGTCTTTTTACCTACTTGATCCTCTGCTGCCTTCACTACTTCATCCCTCAGAGCTACCCATTCTTCTTCTTCTGTACTTCTTTCCACCATTCCTGTCAATTGTTCCCTTATGCTCTCCCTGAAACTCTGTACAACCTCTGGTTTAGTCAGTTTATCCAGGTCCCATTTTCTTAAATTCCCACCTTTTTGCAGTTTCTTCAGTTTTAATCTACAGTTCATAACCAATAGATTGTGGTCAGAGTCCACATCTGCCCCTGGAAATGTCTTACAATTTAAAACCTGGTTCCTAAATCTCTGTCTTACCATTATATAATCTATCTGATACCTTCTAGTATCTCCAGGATTCTTCCATGTATACAACCTTCTTTCATGATTCTTGAACCAAGTGTTAGCTATGATTAAGTTGTGCTCTGTGCAAAATTCTACCAGGCGGCTTCCTCTTTCATTTCTTAGCCCCAATCCATATTCACCTACTATGTTTCCTTCTCTCCCTTTTCCTACTCTCGAATTCCAGTCACCCATGACTATTAAATTTTCGTCTCCCTTCACTACCTGAATAATCTCTTTTATCTCATCATACATATCTTCAATGTCTTCATCATTTGCAGAGCTATTTGGCATATAAACTTGTACTACTGTAGTAGGCGTGGGCTTCGTGTCTATCTTGGCCACAATAATGCATTCACTATGCTGTTTGAAGTAGCTTACCCGCATTCCTATTTTCCTATTCATTATTAAACCTACTCCTGCGTTACCCCTATTTGATGTTGTGTTTATAACCCTGTATTCACCTGACCAAAAGTCTTGTTCCTCCTGCCACCGAACTTCACTATTTCCCACTATATCTAACTTTAACCTATCCATTTCCGTTTTTAAATTTTCTCACCTACCTGCCCGATTAAGGGATCTGACATTCCACGCTCCGATCCGTAGAACGCCAGTTTTCTTTCTCCTGATAAGACGTCCTCTTGAGTAGTCCCCGCCCGGAGATCCGAATGGGGGACTATTTTACCTCCGGGATATTTTCCCCAAGAGGACGCCATCATTATTTATCCATACAGTAAAGCGGCATGCCCTCGGGAAAAATTACGGCCGTAGTTTCCCCTTGCTTTCAGCCGTTCGCAGTACCGGCACAGCAAGGCCGTTTTGGTTAATGTTGCAAGGCCAGGTCAGTCAATCTTCCACACTGTTGCTCCTGCAACTACTGAAAAGGCTGCTGCCCCTCTTCAGGAACCACACGTTTGTCTGGCCTCTCAACAGATGCCCCTCCGTTGTGGTTGCACCTACGGTACGGCCATCTGTATCGCTGAGACACGCAAGCCTCCCCACCAACGGCAAGGTCCATGGTTCATGGGGAAGGTCCTCAACGATACTGATCGTAAAAGAACACTACATAAATAATATGTGAAGGAATATACTGGGTGAGCAGCAGAACTCTGCAAAGCTTGTAAGGGTGTTGCAGGGGATATTGTTGTGAGAAATAATTGTTAAGAAAAAAAATCGATACTCTGCGGCATTTGTGGGTTATCTGACATTGAAGTTAGCCAATCACAGTGTTGCGTGTGCAGATTCAATAAGTCTGCCAAAGACAGATTCGCCAAGCTTGTTCCTCGTTTCGCTTCTGCTCGTCTAGTTTAAATTTATCACTAACAAAAAAGGCACTTTTTAACTGGTAATGAACATTAGAACAAGTGGTAACTCACAGATCCACAGATGTCTGTACATTGCCGCTTTTTAGCGGGCGCAAGTGCTTGAATTTACGCGTTCGACGACCCAGTTGGCTAGTTTCAACGCTAAATAACTTGGAAACGGCGCAACGTATCGAACTTTGTTCTTAACAGTTATTTCTCACCACACACTCACTGCAACTACCACGTTACTAGCTTTTCAGACTGTTTCCGACCATCCTCTATAATAGAGAAAATAACTTTAAAAATGGCCATATCTCCACCAAAATCTATATTTGCTTTATATAGTTTCATGGTACACTAAATAGTCAGATGTTCTACCATACTTGGTACAGTGATTAACATATAATCTCTGGACAACAGGGATTCATTTAGAAAAAGGGCACCAATTCACCATTCCGAGCCCTAATGGCGTATTTGCTCTGTCCGAAGTGTCAGTTGCCAAGCTCTTTGCGTTGGTCCCTCCTGGTAGCTCGGGTCTGTCACTGATTTCCGCTGGCGGCTGCTGCTTCAGACGGGATCACCAATCCCGTGTGCCACCTTGACGCTTCTGCAACCACCATGATGCACTAGCAGCTGCCGCTGTCATGTGCCATTCCGCCGCTCTCTAGTGAGAACCGGACTTTGCACAAATGGCGAAATCTCAGCGGCAAATATCAAATGAGCGAAAAAAAATTACAAACATCAGCTGTCTCATTGCTAAGTCGCCAATGTTGGCAGTTCGAGATGTTTTCTCCAGCTAGTCTACCTACTGTATAGTGCGTGCAAAATGCCATGGCCTTTGGATGCGAAGTCGGTTGTGGTAGCACGGTGAGAGAAGCAAGAGTGGGGGGAGGGGGGCTTAGAACACTGTAAATCAAGTGGGGCCCCTCCACTCCAACACTTGCGGAGTGATCATTCAAAACGATTTACTTGTTACCTCCGCCTTCGTTAGTATCTAAAAAGAATTCCGCGGAAAATGCAGCGTTTTATTTTCACCTAGCTTGTTAACCTATTGTAACTTTAAGGAAGCGTCGTGAGTGGCGAATTTTGAGTAAAACCTACTACACGTTTCTCCGGTTGCCATGTCAAAATTTGCTCCTTATGCCGAAACTCAGTGGAGTTTACACTGTCTCCTCTCACTAACACGTGCAGACACAATTGCCGGGCAATTCTGAAACGGTGGTTTGTTAAGTTTATTAAGTAATGAACTGAGGAAAAGTAAAGCCAGTAGCTAATTAAAGACACATCCTAGGTACAAAAAAACGAGTAACATCTTCACATATGTCGTTCCAAAATCCTTAGCATTTCTCGTTTCGCAGCTATCGATAGCCCTTAGAAACAACATACTTTCACCGAAAAAATCCGTAGTTATTAGAATAAAGAAGTTTTAGATAATAATGATATGGTAAATACTCTCCTCTTTGCATGCTATCATTTGCCAAAATCTCATTTCGATATCTGAAACCATTTATGAAATATGAGGAATGTTGTGGATTTTCACTCCGGCTTTATCGCTGGCGCGGCGCGATCGCAAATGGGTGTGCTACATCAGATCAATTTTCTCGAGATTGGTGACAGATAGATATATCTACCCATGTCTAAAGAAAAATTCAATATGTTAGCTAAATTTCATACACAACAACATACACTATTGGCCATTAAAATTGCTACACCACGAAGATGACGCGCTACAGACGCGAAATTTAACCGACAAGAAGAAGATGCTGTGATATGCACATGATTAGCTTTTCAGAGCATTCACACAAGGTTGGCGCCGGTGGCGACACCTACAACGTGCTGACATGAGGAAAGTTTCCAATCGATTTCTCATACACAAACAGCAGTTGACCGGCGTCGCCTGGTGAAACGTTGTTGTGATGCCTCGTGTAAAGAGGAGAAATGCGTACCATCACAAAAAAATGGCTCTGAGCACTATGGGACTCAACTGCTGAGGTCAATAGTCCCCTAGAACTTAGAACTAGTTAAACCTAACTAACCTAAGGACATCACAAACATCCATGCCCGAGGCAGGATTCGAACCTGCGACCGTAGCGGTCTCGCGGTTCCAGACTGCAGCGCCTTTAACCGCACGGCCACTTCGGCCGGCCGTACCATCACGTTTCCGACTTTGATAAAGGTCGGGTTGTAGCCTATCGCGATATCGGTTTATCGTATCGCGACATTGCTGCTCGCGTTGGTCGACATCCAATGACTGTTAGCAGAATATGGAATCGGTGGGTTCACGAGGGTAATACGGAACGCCGTGCTGGATCCCAACGGCCTCGTATCACTAGCAGTTGAGATGACAGGCATCTTATCCGCATGGCTGTAACGGATCGTGCAGCCACGTCTCGATCCCTGAGTCAACAGATGGAGACGTTTGCAAGACAACAACCATTTGCACTAACAGTTCGACGACGACGTTTCCAGCAGCATAGACTATGAGCTCGGAGACCACGGCTGCGGTTACCCTTGGCGCTGCATCACAGACAGGAGCACCTGCGATGGTGTACTCAACGACGAACCTGGGTGCACGAATGGCAAAACGTCATTTTTTCGGATGAATCTAGGTTCTGTTTACAGCATCATGATGGTCGCATCCGTGTCTGGCGACATCACGGTGAACGCACATTGAAAGCGTGTATTCGTCATTGCCATACTGGCGTATCACCCGGCGTGATGGTATGGGGTGCCATTGGTTACACGTCTCGGTCACCGCTTTGACGGCACTTTGAACAGTGGACGTTACATTTCAGATGTGTTACGACCCGTGGCTCTACCCTTCATTCGATCCTTACGAAACCCTACATTTCAGCAGGATAATGCACGATCGCATGTTGCAGGTCATGTACGGGCCTTTCTGGATACAGAAAAGGTTCGACTGCTGCTCTGGCCAGCACATTCTCCAGATCTCTCACCAACTGAAAATGTCTGGTCAATGGCGGTCGAGCAACTGGCTCGTCACAATACGCCAGTCACTGCTCTTGATGAACTGTGGTATCGTGTTGAAGCTGCATGGGCAGCTGTATCTGTTCACGCCATCCAAGCTCAATACCCAGGCGTATCGAGGGCGTCATTACGGCCAGAGGTGGTTGTTCTGGGTACTGATTTCTCAGTATCTATGCACCCAAATTGCGTGAAAATGTAATCACATGTCAGTTCTAGTATAATATATTTGTCAAATGAATACCCGTTTATCATCTTCGTTTCTTCTTGGTGTAGCAGTTTTAATGGCCAGTAGTTACTACGTAATATGCACCAAACACAAAGTCATAGCGACCTCTATTTTTCACTGCACACTTTTCCGAATTTCGCAAAGTGTCTTACTTACACGTAAATACCACATTAACTATGGCCATTAACGAAATGATGGCACATCATCATTAGCCCGACATATAAAGCTGTAAGTAAAGCAAAAATGAAATTTCTTTACCGAATAGTTTCTGTAAAATCGTTTGAGGGGTGCGAGCCTCGATTCTCGAAAACACTTATCGGCCTCCCCGTCCAAACAAACGAATGAACTCGCCCAGCACCTTGGTCGGAAACTGGTCACTGCGCATCATCCACCGTATCCTACGCGATCTATACAAGCTGCTGGGACTTCTCCTGGTGCACCTGTACAGCACTACATCCACACCTGCAACTGCTATCGGCAAGCCACAATTTAGTGTCTGGAGACAGCATATGGTGCAATAGCACCATTTTTCCCGTTCATATTCCGTTTGAAAGTATTCTTTCAAATGTAGTAACACTCGTATAATTGTGAAACTAGATGGTAAAATATGCAAAGTTAATAACTGTGAAATGTTGACTGAAAATATCTGAAGCTTATTTGAGATGGAAATACGTGAAGCCCATGCTGTTGTTGTTGTGGTCTTCAGTCCTGAGACTGGTTTGATGCAGGTCTCCATGCTACTCTATCCTGTGCAAGCTTCTTCATCTCCCAGTACCTACTGCAGCCTACATCCTTCTGAATCTGCTTAGTGTATTCATCTCTTGGTCACCCTCTACGATTTTTACCCTCCACGCTGCCCTTCAGTACTAAATTGGTGATCCCTTGATTCCTCAGAACATGTCCTACCTACCGATCCCTTCTTCTAGTCAAGTTGTGCCACAAACTCCTCCCCAATTCTATTCAATACCTACTCATTAGTTATGTGAACTACCCATCTAGTCTTCAGCATTCTTCTGTAGCACCACATTTCGAAAGCTTCTATTCTCTTCTTGTCTAAACAATTTATCGTCCATGTTTCACTTCCATACATGGCTACACTCCATACAAATACTTTCAGAAACGACTTCCTGACACTTAAATCTATACTCGATGTTAACAAATTTCTCTTCTTCAGAAATGCTTTCCTTCCCATTGCCAGTCTACATTTTATATCTTCTCTACTTCGACCATCATCAGTTATTTTGCTCCCCAAATAGTGAAACTCCTTTACTACCTTAAGTGTCTCATTTCCTAATCTAATTCCCTCGGCATCGCCCGACTTAATTCGACTGCATTCCATTATCCTCGTTTTGCTTTTGTTGATGTTCATCTTACATCCTCCTTTCAAGACACTGTCCATTCCGTTCAACTGCTCTTCCAAGTCCTTTGCTGTCTCTGACAGAATTACAATGTCATCGGCGAACCTCAAAGTCTTTATTTCTTCTCCATGAATTGTAATACATACTTCGAACTTTCCTTATGTTTCCTTTACTTTTTGCTGAATATACAGTTTGAATAGCATCGGGGAGAGGCTACACCTGTGTCTCACTCCCTTCCCAACCACTGCTTCCATTTCATGCCCCTCGACTGTTATAACTGCCATCTGCCTTGCGCTTCCTGTATTTTACCCCTGCCACATTTAATACAAAGTAATTTTGTTACAGAGTCAGGTAGCGTACGTAAATTTGATTGAGAACTGATTTCTTTCTCGCAGTCGTATTGTTAGATAGACTGCCACTTATGCGATTGGAAATCCAGATTAACCAGTCTATCTAACAATACGACTGCGAGAAAGAAATCCGTTCTCAATCAAATTTACGTACGCTACCTGACTCTGGAACAAAATGACTTTGTATTAAATGTTTACTCTGAATATCGCGAATATTTATTAATTTAGAAAGCAATTGCTGTACTAGGACTAACGTAATTACACAACAAATGATCACTGAATAAAACGCGTTTGACTTTATCTGATAGCCGGCCGCGGTGGTCTCGTGGTTCTAGGCGCGCAGTCCGGAACCGCGCGACTGCTACGGTCACAGGTTCGAATCCTGCCTCGGGCATGGATGTATGTGATGTCCTTAGGTTAGTTAGGTTTAAGTAGTTCTAAGTTCTAGGGGACTGATGACCACAGCTGTTAAGTCCCATAGTGCTCAGAGCCATTTGAACCATTTTTCAACTTTATCTGATAAATCTGTGTGAAATCGCAGTGTAGCACTTTCATAAAACATTTCACTCGACTTAAACCTTGCAACTTTTACTGATATTATTCTCGTAAATGCACTCAGACATTATGCAAACTTACTTTGCGTTCTGCCTTACGGCAGGTCTTGTCATGGGGAAAGCCTCGTCAGAGAGGTCCACCACATGAGCATCTAGGGAAGTGATTCCAGTGGTGAATTCCCGTTACTTTCCACTGACGATGATGAAATAGTAATGAGGACAACACAACACCCAGTCCCTGAGCGGAGAAAATCTCCGATACAGCCGGGAATCGAACCCGTGCCCCTTGGCGTGACAGACCGCCGTGCTGACCACTCAGCTATCGGGGCGAACTGATAATATGAACTACAATGATAATGAAATTTATGGCTTCCCTTTACGCAATGGATCGCTCATCTGCTCTGTGATCTTGTTTTTTTTTTATTTTTTATGTACATAAAATAGCGGCCTGACTATTAGAATTAAGTTTCACTCCCCCTAATGGCGTTGTGCAGTGCGAGACGGGATTTCGTCAATACTCAAAAATGTTACTCAGCACACCACTCGCGATATGCAATGCGAGTGTGCAGTCAAAACTATGACAGCAAATGAAAAATCGGGTACCAATCTCGGCGACAAAGAAATAATTAAATCGGCGCTTTAAGTTTCAACTGTATTCGTTACGTCATTCTAACAATACAACTTTCCACACTTTGCATACACGGACTAATTTGTAAAATGTCTCTTTAGCATTTATCACTGCATTGGAAGACGGAACCATATAACTTCATTACAAAAATCCTTACAGAAAATCTAAACCAACTTCATTACAAAAAACCCTACAGAAAATCTAAACCATAAGCACTGTTATAACAATGAGCGAACTATAGTAATTACAAACATGGCAAACCGCGTTACCTTTAAATGTTACATTTTCTCATTCATTCAATATTATAATCCTTTTGCTTAAATATCTATCTTTAAACATCATATTACAAAAATTGCTCCAAATAATGTTACCTCCGCTGCAGGACAGACCAGCTTCAGTCCATTTCATACCAAGTACATTACCACACTGTTGCTACTAGCACACCATGAGTCTACTCTGACAAAGTAAAGCTAACCTCTCTGTCCAACATCTCTTGTCTTGAACACAGTTCGAAAGTGTCTACACTGATCGGCCAAAACATTATAAATACCTGTTTAATTGCTTGTTTGTCCGTATGTGGCAACATATGTATACGCACTGGTCAAGTAATTCGTGTAAATAACGCTGCAGCTGATTTGCGTACACTGTGATGGCGCCCGAAAACGACCCAGATGGGTTCCATAGGAGTCACATCAGGCGAATGTGGTCGCCGTGATATGAACGTGAGTTCACTATAATGCTCCTCAAACCATTGTAGCACGATTCTGGCCCCGCGACACGAGCAGTTCTACTGCTGGAAGAAGACATCGCCGTCCGTGAAGACATCAAGTATGAAGGAAATTAGAATTATATGAATTCCTCCAGCTGCTGACGGGCGTTCATATATATCAACGGGGACAGGTGAAAATGTGTGCCCCGACCGGGACTCGAACATGGGATCTCCTACTTAGATGGCAGACGCTCTATCCATCTGAGCCACCGAGGGTACGGAGGATAATGCGACTTCAGGGACTATCTCGCGCACGCCTCCCGCGCGACCCACATTCTCACCATATACGTCCACACACTACATTCGTAGTCCAAATATCCACGGGTGTACTGCCGGTCTACAGTGTCCAACGGGCACAATATTTCGGCGATCATACATGTCGCCATCATCAGGTGAACTGACGGACTGAGCTCCTGTGAACGTGCCGGCACGGAGATCCGTACACTATGGCTGCTCAGGGGGAACTGGGTTCGGTCGCGGCGGCGGCCGATTTAAATACCCTCCGCCCGCGGCGCGCTCACTCCGCCGTCCGCGCCCCGCGCCACGGTCGCGCGGTGGAACAGATTGCGACGGCGTCTGAGAAGACGTCGGTGTGATGGCTCTGTCCGCCGTGGTCGTCACAACTATACATTTGCTCGATTTACTCTTGATTAACCCAATCGCTGGTTCCCAAGCCTTGCTAAGATTATAGCCACAGTCACGGTTTATGAGGTCGTCATTGGTGCGAATTTCGATGGCCTCTCTAACAACGCTGTCCCAGTATCTCGACGTCTGTACCAGAATCCTCGTGCGGTCATACTCCATAGCGTGGTTTTCCGACAAACAATGTTCAGCGACCGTCGACTTGCTCGGATACATCAGTCGAGTGTGCCTCTGGTGTTCACGGCATCGATCCTCGACGGTACGCATCGTCTGACCAATATACGACTTGCCACATTGACACGGAATCTGGTACACGCCGGCCTTCCTCAAACCGAGGTCATCTTTGGCGCTCCCCACCAGTGCACGAGTTTTATTCGGAGGACAAAACACAGCTCCGACCCGGTGTTTCTTCAAAATGCGGGCGATTTTCCCCGAGAGTGCGCCTGTATATGGGATAAACGCAGTGCCTACCTCCTCCCTCGTGATTTCATCCATCTCCACAGGTTGTGCTGTAGTGGGTGGGCGGAGAGCACGTTGAATCTGCCACTCTGAGTACCCATTTTTTCGAAATACAGTTCTCAGATGTTCCAATTCCTGGGGTAGACTCTCTGCGTCAGAGATAGTGCGCGCCCTATGTACTAGAGTTTTAAGCACCCCATTCCTCTGTGAAGGGTGGTGGCAGCTGTCTGCGTGCAAATACAGATCAGTGTGCGTTGTCTTCCGATACACCCCATGACCTAGGGTGCCGTCAGGCCTTCTCTTGACCAAGACGTCAAGGAAAGGTAGTTTACCCTCCGTTTCAGTCTCCATAGTGAATTTGATGTTGGGGTGTATGGAGTTTAGATGTGTAAGGAAGTCAAGGAGTTTATCCATACCATGTGGCCAGAGGGTATTTAAATCGGCCGCTGCCGCGACCGAACCCAGTTCCCCCTGAGCAGCCATAGTGTACGGATCTCCGTGCCGGCACGTTCACAGGAGCTCAGTCCGTCAGTTCACCTGATGATGGCGACATGTATGATCGCCGAAATATTGTGCCCGTTGGACACTGTAGACCGGCAGTACACCCGTGGATATTTGGATTATCAAATACGCCGGGAGAAACTCAAGAATTACATTCGTAGTGTCCCTACCCAGCCGAGCGGTCTAAGGCGCTGCAGTCATGGACTGTGCGGCAGGTCCCGGCGGAGGTTCGAGTCCTCCCTCGGGCATGGGTATGTGTGTTTGTCCTTAGTACAATTTAGGTTAAGTAGTGTGTAAGCTTAGGGACTCATGACCTTAGCAGTTAAGTCCCATAAGATTTCACACCCATTTGAACATTTTGTCCCTACCCAACATACTCATTACTCGTGGAAGACATTCTTACCAAGTCCCGTAAGAGCTCGGGTAATATGTGTGCATCCCCACAGAAGAAGAAGGTCATGGCCGGTATTGCCAGAACTATATACTTACATGGATATGGGGACTGATCTTTCGGACATGTCCGAAAGAACAGTCCCCATATCCATGTAAGTATATAGTTCTGGCAATATACTTATATGGATATGGTGTCTGTTCGTCTGTGGGAATGCACACATATTCCCCGAACTCTTACAGAAGTCCCGAAAGAACAGACACCATATCCATATAAGTATCAAATATGAAGGGATGCAAGTGGTTCGCAGCTGTCAGCAGGTTTTCGGCTGCTACCCATGCAAGAGCAGGAGAATGTCTCTCATAGTATAATACTGCTCCCACCAAACTGCGTTCGTGGCGGGCTGCACGTTTCGAGCCGCCGTTCACCTTGACGACGGCGTTTGTGAAGACGACCATCGACTCAGTGTATCAAAAGTGTGATTCCCTCGAAGAGCCGACACGTTTCCATTGATCGACGGTCGAAGAACGAATTCCCCGTGCCCACTGCAATAGCAATTGACGATGTCGTTGGCTCAACATGTGAACGCGTAGGGGTAGTCCGCTGCAGAGCTCCGTGTTCAACAGTGTACGATGAACGGTGTGCTCCGAAACAATTGTGCGATGCACCAGCATAATGCTCTTTCTGCAGATATGCCACATATCACCATCACTTTACAGAGCAGACAAGCCTCCAAACCCCACGTTCTGTGAAGAGTCGTGGACGTCCAACCATTTAGCGCCTAGTGGTAGTTCCACTGTCCTTGTACCTCTATCTGTAGATGCTCACGACAGTATCACGTGAACATTCAACTAGCTTCGCCGTTTTCGAGATCCTCATTCACAGGGTCTGCGTCAAGGGCGTACCAGGATCTGAACTGGGCGATTGGGGGGGGGGGGGGGGGGGCAGGTCATACTAGTCTCAGGAAACGAGGACTCGAGACAACATACAGCACTTCTTATTAAATAAAGCAGTAAACCAGTGAAAAACTGCTTTTAATAAACATTTTAAACACAAGAATGCACTTGTACAATCCGAGAAAACATGCAGAAGTTCTTATTAAATAAAACAGTAGACTAGTGAAAAACCGCTTTCAATAAACATTTTAAATATAAGAATGCACTTGTTTAAAAATACAACTTTGGATGCGATGGACATCGAAAGTCCCATAAGTACGTCAACATCCCGTGTTGTGGGATCAGAAAAACAAACACTGCCACGACAGAGGTCTGGTGTGCCAAGCTTGGAATGAACTGTATAAGTATAAAAAATTAAAATAAATAACTACCAAAAATACTACAGACAAGAAACGCTTAAACTTTGGTATATTATCATATCTGAGTTACGTACAAATTTTATCATTTTAATAAAGAAATGACAGCCCCAGTAGTTACAGTATTCAATAAACGATTCATGAGGTAAATTTGCAATAATGACAGTTGACAGGTTTTGAACACCTCTCCTCCGCTCCTCATCCTTCTTGAAGCTCCACTGTTTGCTTCTGAAAGCATGCTTCAAAGCACTGTTTTCGATTATGTCCTGGTAAAAACTCAACTGAAGGGAGATTTTGGGTCTACCATTATCGATTAATATGTTGTGAAAGAAGGAGATGCACTGAATAACAATATCTTGGTGTTCTAAAGTCGTTTTTTTTTCTTTGGGAGAATATGCAACTTGCTCGTCAAAAATCCGAACGAGCGTTCCACTAGCACTCTTGGCCGCCGATAATTTCTTGTTATATAATCTTTCTTCGTCACATAGTAACAATCCAGAAAATGGACTCATTAAATTATGCAAGTGAGCAAGGGCTTCAGGCAGCCCTTAATGGGGCTTTTACTGAAGTGCCCGGTAATTTTTTCGGTGATGGCCAGTTTTGTGGAACGTTCTAAAAATTATTTTATAAATCACTTGCACTAAATGTCTCGCCATCTACTGCTTGTCATAACCTGCACAACTGCTATTAATCTAGAGTTAGCGTCAGCTGTAACTAAAAAATTAATAATTTAGGAGCAGATGTTGTTCGTTAGAAACTTCACATAGTCATGATCCCTTACTGCCTACAAGCGAATACGCTGTTCCTTGGCGACGTAACATGCCCGCGAATAGCAGAGCGGATTGCTTTTCGCTAAATTTATTATTTCTATAAACTTCCCTGCCGAGAGTAACGTGCCGAAGACGAAAAAATTACTCCCGGATCTGCGCGAACGAGTTCGAATATCTTCGGGGGGGGGGGGGGGGGGGGTGCAGCTCCCCCCCTGCCCCTCGCTGTGTACGCCCATGGTCTGCGTAATAATAACCTGCCCTTTATCAAAGTCACTTACCTCAATGTATTTGCCCATTTGCAGCCCACATGTCCGCAAGGGTGATTCCCCATCCGTGACTGCCCTACTTACATACTTTAGCTGCCGCAACGCCACCAGACAGCATCCAACGTCGGAGTGGGCAGAGGTCACAATGTTTTGGCTTATCAGTGTAATTACAAAGGCATTGTTAAAGCGGTATTACAAGGCTCAAAAACATTTATCAAATTTACAAATTAACTCACATTTATGGACCATGACATACTCAGAATTACCATAGCGAATAGGGCAGCCACCTTTCACGATCTTGGATGGTACACAGGAAGAAAAAACGTTGGTACCCTTCTGTGTCAGTCCGAAGTTATCCAGTTTTATCGTCGTATTCTTTACGAGGGACGTGCGTTGGAGGAAGTGCTTTCTTTCTTGACTCCTTTTCGATAGCGAGTTCTCGAAAGTTTGTAGGTAAGGCTACTCGCGAAGCGCAACATCTTTCAAGTGATGTCTTCCACTACAGATTGTTGAGCATTTCGCTGACCTAACAAAGTCGCAGCGAATCAACTTCTGCGTTCTCTTCTGTTAATGCTACGGAAACCAACCTAGCAAGGGTCCCAGACGGGCGAACAATACTCAAAAATTGCTGGAGCGAGTATATCGCAAGCAATCTCTTCCATGAGTGTATTACACTTCATTCTGCTTCTTCTAATCAACCTCAGTCTGCCATCTGCCTTCTCTACGATCAAACTTATTCATTTAATTTGCATCTTAAACTACTCTGGGTTGATTTCCTAGATGCGAGAAGGTCGTGACTGATATCCTGCCTCGCAGTCGCATCTTTTCGTCCCTTCACTAGCGTTGCATTACATTTGCTTACGTTGAGGGTCAGCTGTCAATCTGTGAACTATACGAGGGTCGTTTGAAAAGTCCGTGCAAAAATAAAAACTACTTACGTGTTTGGGGTAAACCTTTTTTATTTTTCAACATAGTCTCTCTTTAGACTTATACACTTTGTCCAACGCTGTTCTAATTTGTTGATCCCTTCCGAATAATACGAATTGTCCAAGTCTGCAAAATAGCTATTGGTTGCTACAATCACCTCCTCGTTTGAATAAAATTTTTGTCCCGCCAGCCATTTCTTCAAATTGGGGAACAAATAGAAGTCTGAGGGAGCCAAGGATGTGAAACGAGTTGGAATCCTATTTCCATTAATTTTGCAACCACAGCTGCTGAGGAGTGAGCTGGTGCATTTTCGTGATGGAAAAGGACTTTTTTGCGGTCCAATCGTCGGCGTTTTTCTTGCAGCTCGGTTTTCAAACGGTCCAATAACGATGAATAATATTCACCTATAATAGGTTTACCCTTTTCCAGATAGTCGATGAGGATTATCCCTTACGAATCCCAAAAGACAGTCGCCATAAACTTTTCGGCCCAAGGAATGGTCTTCACCTTTTTTGGAGCAGATTCTCCCTTGGTAACCCATTGTTTAGATTGTTGTTTCGTCTCAGGAGTATAGTAATGTATCCATGTTTCATCCACAGAGACGAAATGACGCTTTAAGTCCTGCGGATTCTTCCTGAACAACTGCAAACCATCCTCGCAACACTTCACACGATTCCGCTTTTGGTCAAGCGTGAGCAGTCGCAGAACCCATCTTGCGGATAGCTTTCTCATGTCCAAATGCTTATGCAAAATATTATGTATCCATTCACTCAAGATTCCCACAGCACTAGCAATCTCACGCACCTTAACTCCTTTGTCATCCATCACCGTATCATGCATTTTATCAAGGATTTCTGGAGTCGTAACCTCCCCACAGGGCGTCCAGAACGTTCAGAATCACTTGTGCCCATATGGTCACTCCGAAAATTTTGAAACCACTTATAAATTGTTCTAATCGAAGATGCAGAGTCACCATAATGTTTATCAAGCTTCTCTTTAGTCTCCTGAGGCGTTTAGTCTTTCATAAAGTAACGTTTAATCACTACACGAAATTATTTTTCGTCCATTTTTTGACAATCACTTCCTTGTTTTACACGAATCCCAAACCCAAAGAAATAGACCAATATGGATGAAACTTGGTGTGCGTTCTTTCCAAAGATGCTACTAACTAAACATGACCTCGATACGCGCCGGTGGTGCCATCTCTCAAACTTTGCACGGACTTTCCAAACGCCGCTCGTACTCTACTCATCACAACAATATACCTGATGTAAACATTACGCCGTGTATTCTTCCGCGTTTGCTTGAATCTCATTGGATTTCGTCTCACGTGGAGCGGAAGCCATGTTGTGACCAGTACAGTCAAGTACGATGACAAAGATAAGTTTTACGCTGTATTACACGCACGTATAGGCTATTGAGCGATAATGTGCGGGACAACGGCTTTACCGGCGCATTGAACTTGGGCAACACTGGCCAACCAGCAATCCAATAAACCTGCAATGATGTGAGCAGTTGCAGTTCAGACATAAAAAGAGGCGGGCAAAGAAACAATATAGTTTCGAATGTCATTTAATTTTTAAACAGAATGAAATAACATTCGGCAAAACTCCAGCACTACCGCTTCCTTTTAGGGCGACCTGGCGGAAAGCATAAAATGCTCTCGTTCTCACCTGAAATAGTATTCTAATTACAAACAAGAGTGGTGAAAATATCTAATTTAAACACGGGGTAATTTTTCTGAGCGACTAATGTGTGATGCAAAAGCATACTGCAGGGATTTCACCGCACTATTGAATACTGAAGCCAGTGAAAGTATTAATTACAATCAGGCGTCTGGTAAACTCTCAGCTCCTTCCTCATCCAAATCCGAAAATTACATTTCAGTACTAGAACTGTCATCTGCTACGTTTATAACGAGTCGATAAACAATAGAATCCACGAAGCCATCCAGGTGCCGCATTTTCTCCTCTTCTTTTATGACGTGTCATTCTACATCCCGGCCAACGTTCGGCAGTAACATGTGAAAAAGCTGCGTGCGTCAGTTCGAGCAGGTCTGGCAGCTTAACAGTCTTGTTATTTCTCGAGCCAAATCCCTTAACTTGGCTCCTGATCGGTTCTGTTGGGTGTGCTCGATTCTGTGAAAATGATTTTTTTTTTCGTGTTTCTACGACACATATCGACACTTATCTACAATTGTGGTATAAAACAATGGACATAGCCCAAATAAAGAGTATCAGTTTTTCATTTTTGCGTTAAAAATAAATGTCATGTTTTATTAATATAAGCAACCTTTATTAAGTTTTTCATAAAATATCGATAGTTGAGAATTTATTTTTGAAATGAAAACAGGTATTCCGAGTGCAATATCTAATTGAAAGCAAGAAGACGTGCATTATTCATAAAAAATGATGATTAATTTTAGAATTACGGGAGGTAGGTAATTCAAAATGAACGATAAAAAACTTCGCTGTGCGACACTTGAACCAGCTCCTACGCTACCGATTCTGCTGTACACGAATGTGTAACTTCGTTGCAACTGTATGTAATATAGTCCCTCGGAAAACTTCAAAGCTAATTAATTACCTCTGTAAATTTATGACAAACATTAAAAAAACCTATTTCTCGGCACTTTTTAACCCTGTTCCACACGCGTGTTTCACTACGGAACTGGAAGCAGCCTCACCATTTTCGTACTGCGTATAAACAGCGCCGACAATCAGATAACAAGAGTAGAGAGGCTGTGACTATACACGATTTTTTAAAATAAAAACTGCATAACTAAAGCGTGGTTAAGAAAAACGTTGATGGATGGCTGCTAATACATTTGAATGTCTTAAAGCTTCATTTTACGTTACTTAGTAATAATATACCGGGTGATCAAAAAGTCAGTATAAATTTGAAAACTTAATAAACCACGGAATAATGTAGATAGAGAGGTAAAAATTGACACACATGCTTGGAATGACATGGGGTTTTATTAGAACCAAAAAAAACAAAGTTCACAAAATGTCCGACAGATGGCGCTGGACAGCAAAACGTCAGTGACTCAGTGACTGCGCATAACAATCGTGTATAAAAGGAGCTGTAATGAGAGAGAGAATCAGATGCGCCAGCAGTCGCAGCATGTTGACGATACCTGAAAAGGCGCTTTTAGTGAAGCTTGTAGCGGGACTTTGAATTTCGCCGCGCTACACTCGTTCCCTCAGATAAAAAAATATCCCGTAGCAGCGGTATGAGCGCTCGGCGGCAGAAAAAATAGTATAGTTGTAACTCTTTTTTTGTTTTCTATCCGTTTCTTGATTGTCTCTTGATAGCCGAAGCTTAAGGCAGACGTGATCTGATGAAGACGTAAAAAAAAAAAAAAAACTTTTTAGCTAGTCTTGATCTGATTTTAATGTGTAGACATATTGTGGAAGTTGTTAAGAAATTCGGAGGATGGAAGTAGCAAAGTAAATTAAATTGCATTTAATATCAAGACGGTTTTTGTATACATTAGAAATTGCTGGACAATGACACTTATTGCAAGATTTCGGAGCAGACTTTTCACGCAGAAATGAAGTAGGAGATTTTTGAAGACCTGGACGCCGCACGAAAGAAGATATTTAACCTGGTAAAGGATGAACTCTTATCTACGCCATTCCCCCCTGTCAGTTACATTTTGTTAGTCTCTGTTCTTTTTCAATAATTTTTGTAGTGGAAATTGGTTTAACTTTTGCTCAAAAACGCCACAAGGACCAACCCAACAATAGCTTTTCCGAATCACGAAGTCCGATAGCTTTTCTGTAATACGAAGTCCGATTTGTTTTTCATTCTTTCCCTTTTTCACGGTCATTTACGATTTTAAAACCCCCTTTTTATTCACCATTTCTTCCCAACATTTTCAACCTTTTCGTTTTCTTTTCTTTTTTTTATTAACCACTACAAGCTGTATTATCAGAATGGGGAATGTGCTAGTTCAGCGTTATGATCCTATCGCCATAGGAAGGGGATTCGAACGGGTAAAGGTCCGTTGACAAATGCAGCTGTGGCGAGAATGATTTCGAAGTTCGAAGCCCCGGGTTGTTTAGACGACAGACCGCGTAGTGGCCGACCGAGCACAAGGCGTAATGCTGCTGAGACAGTTCAGGAAGAAATGGAGACTGTAGCGGTTTCGTCTATGCACGGGGAAATCAGCGCACGTGCAGTCGCACGTCGCACCGGTATTCCATACACTACTGTTTGGTTGGCACTGAGGCGTAGCCTCCGATGCTATCCGTACAAAATCCATCGGCATCATGAACTGTTACCTGGCGATTTAGTGAAGCGGAAGGCATTTGCTGTGTGGGCGTTTCAAAAGATGGTGGAAGATGACGATTGGTTGACTAACGTGTTGTGGACCGACGAAGCTCATTTCACGCTCCGAGCGTCTGTCTACGCCCACAACTGCAGAATTTGGGCTACCGAAAATCCTAGAACTGTCGTGGAAACTCCACTGCACGACGAGAAAGTCACGGTATGGGTTGGATTTACCACATTTACCGTTATCGGGCCTTTTTTATTCGAGGAAATGCGTGATTCTGGTTTTGTAACTGCTACCGTGACGGGTGAGAGGTACGCCGATATGTTACAGAATCGCATCATCCCCAGCCTGGCTGATAAACACCTGCTGAAACGTACGATGTTTATGCAGGATGGAGCTCCACCCCATATTGCTAGACGCATGAAAGATCTCTTGCGCACGTCGTTTGGTGATGATTGTGTGCTCAGCCGCCACTTTCGTCATGCTTGGCCTCCCAGGTCCCCAGACCTCAGTCCGTGCGATTATTGGCTTTGGCGTTACCCGAGGTCGCAAGTGTATCGTGATCGACCGACATCTCTAGGGATGCTGAAAGACAACATCCGACTCCAATGCCTCACCATAACCCCGGACATGCTTTACAATGCTGTTGACAACATTATTCCTCGACTACAGCTATTGTTGAAGAATGATGGCGGACATATTGAGCATTTGCTGTAAAGAACATCATCTTTGCTTTGTCTTACTTTGTTATGCTAATTATTGCTATTCTGATAAGATGAAGCGCCATCTGTCGGACATTTTTTGAACTTTTGTATTTTTTTAGTTCTAATAAAACCCCATGTCATTCCAAGCATATGTTTCAATTTGTACCTCTCTATCTACATAATTCCGTGATTTACTCAGTTTTCAAACTTATACTGACTTTTTGATCACCCGGTAGCTAATACATAAGTAGGACTTACTTCCAAGAGCGCAACAAAACCAGTGTACATGTGCTACGGAATATGACCAATAATCGCGTTTGTGTTTTGTTTACATCAGGTTTATTCTTACGATGAACGGAGTATAGGTGCTGATCATCTGCAAGTCGGTATTCTGTGACAAGTTTCTAACGATGTCACTTCTCGGTACACAACTGTGTCCTCTGCGAACAAACTCTTTAGGCTACATTTACATTTCTACACATCTCGTGTATAGCAGTGGCCCTTGAGATACGCTAGACGCTATCGTAGTTTCTGACAGTGCTTGTCTGTACAGAACAGCAGAACGAACTGTGTGCCAACACATCACAAACATATATCTTCTTTCAGTGAGCTGAGCTGCCTTTCATCCGACAGGGCTATACAACTTTACCCACCCATGTTTCGAAAAGGACAGCTGTGCATAAACTGGTGATTCAAAAGTTTCTTTCTCTTGGCAGAGTCGACGTACTTCCGAGCTGATCGAGACGATGGTATTGATGGCGGAAACAGCAGAGCATGCAGATACAAATAAGAGACCAGCAGAGAAGTTGGCGATTCCTGGAGATGTGTCGAGAACATATATGACCACAACAGAACCGATGCAAGATACTACAGTTACAATAGACACAACACCACTGGAGACGGAAGCGCCTACGGAAACGACAGAAGAGCCTATAGGTACAACTGACACAATGGCTACTGAAGATACATCGGAAATAAGTACGACGGGACTGACGACTGATGAGACAACAATACTGGATTCGACAACGGCGGAAGATGCAACATGGACGGTAGATACGACCATCACAACATTAATACCAACGACAACTGGTCTTCCATCGGAGTCTACATCAAAAGTGACGACGACGACGGCGACGGTAACACCGGCAACAACAACAACAACACAACACCCATCTTCGGCACCACCACCAGAATCTACATCGACAACAACAACCACAACCACAACAACGCAGTACCCATCTACAGTCCTACCGCCGGAGCCTACATCCACAACAACAACAGAGCATCCGCCCACTGCACAACCACCAGAATCTACATCGACAACGACAACCACAACCACAACAACGCAGTACCCATCTACAGTCCTACCGCCGGAGCCTACATCCACAACAACAACAACAGAGCATCCGCCCACTGCACAACCACCAGAATCTACATCGACAACGACAACCACAACCACAACAACGCAGCACCCATCTACAGTCCAACCGCCGGAGCCTACATCCACAACAACAACAACAACAGAGCATCCACCCACTGCATCACCACCAGAGTCTACATCCTCAGCAACCACGACGACCACGACGACGGCTCATCCGCTGCCGCCAGTGGACTCCACGACGTCGACCTCGACCATGACTACCACAACTACGAGCACTGCAAGAGTTCCTCTTGTGTCACAGACTCCAGTTCATTCAGTGTAATTTACAGGTCAATTTCCACTTTGTCCATTTACTCATAACTACACAACCCACGCCGACAATCAGACGATTTTTACTTGCCGTTGTGTACCGGAAACTTCACAACCATAGTGCGTCAAAGACCTTCCGCAAGACTTTCTCCTTTCGGTTCGTCAGAGGAGAGATATAGCTTGTTATATGACCCGTATTATATGTGTTAACGTAATAGTATTCTACAGTTTTTCCAAGCTGTGATGCTGCATATGATACAAAAGCAGTATAAAGCATTACTTTTCCTTTCACTTTTTTGTTTTTATTTATGCTGGGAGTAACAAAAAGAATTCTGTGAAAATGACTCCCCCCACCACACCACGAAATTAAATAGTGAGCAAATACGGACCTTAATATGGTTTTTTGCGATAATTTAACAAATATGGCAAGTATAACTTATATAATATAGAGGTTAACATCTTTTCCACAACAAGTTTCTGCATATTCGTTAGGCGACGATCGCCATACTTCTCTCTGCGGGCTTATTCTTGTGACTGAAGCCAGAAATACGTTTTTGGTGTAATAATATCTACTTCAATGTTGTGAACCACCTACCTGGTCTCTAGGCCTTTGCCAGCGCTCAGTAATAGCACCTAGAACATCATTATTGTACAGAGAAATTTATTGGTCCAACCTTACACTATTTAAATTATCACTAACATTATTTTTTGTGTTTGGTTATTAGCCACTCTAGTTTTCAAGCATTTGTAATATTATGCTCAACAATTGACCAATTTTTGAACAGAACAATGTATGTTTTCTGTTCAAACTTCTGTCCTCTCACACCGCAAGTTTTGTCGTAAGCAATCATTGGCTGGAAAAAATTTAATCGTGTTATTATAATAAGGCACAATAATTTTTGTAAACTAAAAACACATCAAATGTGGTAATTATGTCTCGAGGAATGAACATTTAGACAGCACACAGATAAGGAAAGATCTCCAAGTGCAACAAATTTTTTAAGTAAATTTCTTTCACAACAACACTAAGATGACAACAGCCATAGAAAAGAATCTATTATTACGAAAAAACTTTATTTTTTAATATTAAGATGAGCCAGAGAAGTGTCTAACTGAAATATATTCTATTAAGTTGATAAAATGGGATTCCTTCTGAATTTAAAACTGTGGATTTATGTGAGACTTGTAATATCAGCTTGGATACATCAATAATAGTGACCTTTTCCTTTGCTGTTTCTTATTCACTCGCCGCTGATGTCCATGTTTCATGTAAAAAACTGCAAAAATAATGTAAATGGAAATAAATAAATATTATTATTCCAACACATAGTTAGTGTGTTATTTAACGCCAGCCGGGTTGGCCGAGAGGTTCTAGGCGCTACAGTCGCAGGTTCGAATCCTGCCTCGGGCATGGATGTGTGTCATATCCTTAGGTTAGTTAGGTTTAAGTAGTTATTAGTTCTAGGGGACTGATGACCTCAGAAGTTAAGTCCCATAGTGCTCAGAGCCATTTGAACCATTTTTTTTGTTATTTAACCAAATGTAAAACAGAGTGAGACAAGAATGTGCACGCTAAAAGGAAGCTAAAACTGAACAAGTTTAGAGCCTCTGATCCATAAATGAAGCATAAATCAAATGAAATATATTATTATAATGTCATGTCATTTCCTGAATATCAATGCTTATTCGTTTCAATGGGTCCCTGTAGATGGCATCAGCAGGTTAGCCAGTCGGCGTTAGGGACATTGGAGAAACATCTTACTCAGTAGAAGGAATGTTAACATCTATACCCTTGAGTTGATCACCTCTCTACGTCCTCTCAAGAGCAACATCTTTACATAAAACTCAAAGAAGAAGGTTCTGCTGTTAGGTAGTTCTCATGGCAGAGGTGTAGGCCAGCAGTTGCAGGAAGTGCTGGGGAGTGAGTACCAGGTCACCAGCATTGTGAAGCCTAATGCAGGATTGGCTCAGGTGACTGTTAACATAGGGGGGTTATGTAGGGATTTTACTAAAGAGGATCAGGTAGTGGTTGTGGATGGGGCTGGTAATAGTATTGATATGGATGGGGAGTATGACATAGATGGTGACCTGGAAAAGATAGCCACTCACACTGGCAACACGAATGTGCATTTCGTGGAACTGTTTCAGCGTCACGATCGGCCTCATCTTAATACAGCCGTCAGGCGTAATAACATGAGACTTGGGGGTGCGCTGATGACAGAAAGCATGGGTCACATTTCAATGGTGTCGGTGGAGTCTATCAGCAGGACGGGTTTCACTAGACATGGCCTGCACCTCAACAGGTATGGGAAGGAAAGGTTAGCAAAGCTTATAGGTGACAGCATAGGTGGGGTTGGTGGGATCAGTCATGGGAAAATTCCTGCAGTAGTAGGTGTTAGAGCTGCACCTTTTTTAGATTGAAGTCAGCTGATAGGTATTCCTGCTTAAGGGAAGTCTCTCTAACAAAGGAACCACTTTTGACAAAGCTTAGGTATCCGAGTAATGAGGGAATTAGTATATTTCATCAAAATATACAAGGTATTAGTGATAATGTTAGTGAATTTCTTATAGATGTTGACTCTGAAATTATTGGTGTATCTGAACACTTCTTAAATAAGGAGATAATTCAGAGGCTTCCTTTACCAGGATACAGGTTGGCTGGCAGCTTTTCTAGGAGCTCTTTGCGGTGTGGGGGAGTAGCCATGTATGTGAAAAACGGAATCCCATTTGAGTCAATTGATGTTTCAAAGTACTGCACTGAAAAGGTGTTTGAATGTTGTGCAGGTGTGGTTAAATTTAATGGAGCTAAACTTCTAACTGTTGTTATTTATAGATCCGCAGACTCTGATTTCACAACATTTTTGCTAAAGCTAGAGGAGGTTCTTGGTTCACTTTATAGGAAATACAAAAAGTTAGTTATATGTGGTGACTTCAATATTAATTGTATAAGTGATTGTGCAAGGAAGAGGATGTTGGTAGACCTCCTTAATTCATATAATCTTATGCAAACCGTATTTTTTCCAACGAGAGTGCAAGGGAACAGTAGAACAACCATAGACAACATTTTTGTTCATTCCTCATTACTAGAAGGGCATTCTGTTAGGAAAAAGGTGAATGGCCTTTCAGATCATGATGCACAAATTTTAACTCTAAAAGATTTTTGTGCTGCAACACGTGTTTAAATATAGTCATCAGCTTTTTACGAACGCTGATCCAGTTGCTGTAGAGACCTTTGTAAACCTTATCAAGGAACAAGAGTGGCAGGATGTTTATAGCGCTGATACAGTAGACGATAAATATAATGCTTTTCTCAAGACTTTTCTCGTGCTCTTTGAAAGTTGCTTTACGTTAGAACGTTCAAAACAGGGTACTAGCACAAACAGGCAGCCTGGGTGGCTGACTAGAGAGATAAGAATATCTTGTAGAACAAAGTGGCAATTATATCAATACGTTAGAAACAGTCAGAATCTAAATGCAGCAGCTCATTACAAACAGTATTGTAAGGTGCTTAAAAATGTTATTAGGAAGGCAAAAAGTATGTGGTATGCAGATAGAATAGCTAAGTCTCAGGATAAAATTAAAACCATATGGTCAGTCGTAAAGGAAGTGGCTGGTCTGCAGAGACAGGTCGAGGATATAGAATCAGTGCGTAGTGGGAATGTCCATGTCACTGATAAGTCGCATATATGTACAGTATTTAATAATCACTTTCTGAATATAGCAGGTGAACTAAATAGAAACCTAGTCCCAACAGGGAATCATATAGCGCTGTTAGAAAAAAGTGTTCCGAGACTGTTACCTGAAATGCTCCTCCATGATACTGACAAGAGGGAGATTGAGTTAATAATTAAATCACTAAAGACCAAGAACTCTCATGAATATGACGGGGTAACTAGCAGAATACTGAAGTATTGTTCTATGTATGTTAGCCCAGTACTCAGCCATATCTGTAACTTTTCCTTTAGGAGTTGTCGGTTTCCAGACCGATTAGAGTACTCGGTAGTGAAGCCACTTTATAAAAAGGGAGACAGGGATAATATTGACAATTATAGACCTATTTCTATGCCATCGGTGTTTGCTAAAGTTATCGAGAAGGTTGTATATACAAGGTTACTGGTGCATTTAAATTCACACAATTTGCTGTCAAATGTTCAGTTTGGTTTTAGAAATGGTTTAACAACTGAAAATGCTATATTCTCTTTTCTCTGTGAGGTTTTGGACGGATTAAATAAAAGGTTGCGAACGCTAGGAGTTTCCTTTGATTTAACGAAGGCTTTTGACTGTGTTGACCACAAAATATTACTGCAGAAGTTGGACCATTATGGAGTAAGGGGAGTAGCTTACAATTGGTTCGCCTCTTACTTTAAGAACAGAAAGCAGAAGGTAATTCTCCGCAATATTGAGAGTGGTAGTGATGTTCAGTCCCAATGGGGCACTGTTAAGTGGGGCGTTCCCCAAGGGTCGGTGCTGGGGCCACTGCTGTTTCTTATTTATATAAATGATACGCCTTCTAGTATTACAGGTGATTCAAAAATATTTCTGTTTGCTGATGACACCAGCTTGGTAGTGAAGGATCTTGTGTGTAATATTGAAACAGTATCAAATAATGTAGTTCATGAAATACGTTCGTGGCTTGTGGAAAATAATTTGATGTTAAATCACAGTAAGACTCAGTTTTTACAGTTTCTAACTCACAATTCAACAAGAACCGATATTTTGATCAGACAGAATGGGCATATTATAAGCGAGACGGAACAGTTCAAGTTCCTAGGCGTTCGGATAAATAGTAAGCTGTTGTGGAAGGCCCATGTCCAGGACCTTGTTCAGAAACTAAATGCTGCTTTATTTACCATTAGAACAGTATCTGAAATAAGTGACACTTCAACACGAAAAGAAGTCTACTTCGCATATTTTCATACGCTTATGTCGTATGGTATTATTTTTTGGGGTAATTCTTCTGATTCAAAAAGGGTATTTTTGGCTCAAAAACGAGCTGTTCGAGCTATGTGTGGTGTAAGTTCGAGAACGTCTTGTCGACCCCTATTCAATACTCTGGGAATTCTAACATTGCCCTCACAGTATATATTTTCTTTAATGTCGTTTGTTGTTTGCAATATTAGCCTATTCCCAAGAGTTAGCAGCTTTCACTCAGTTAATACTAGGCAGAAATCCAATCTGCATGTGGAATGCACTTCCTTGACTCTTGTGCAGAAAGGAGTGCAGTATTCTGCTGCATCCATTTTCAATAAGCTACCACAAGAACTCAAAAATCTTAGTAGTAGCCCAAACTCTTTTAAGTCTAAACTGAAGAGTTTCCTCATGGCTCACTCCTTCTATTCTGTCGAGGAGCTCCTGGAAGATCTAAAAAATTAAGCAAATTCCAATGTTACATTGTTGATTTTCTTTATTTAAACTTACTTGCCACCTGAATATGTTTTTTATATTTCATTTTATCTGTTTCTAATATCGTGTTATAATTGCATGTATTGACTTGTTCCATGACCATGGAGACTTTTCCTTAATTTGGTCCCACGGAACAATAAACAAATAAATAAATAAAATAAAAAGAAATTTGTTTCATATCAAGCGAGAACGCAGATTCAGTTTTCCAGTCAGTACTTTCAGGACTGCTCCATTAGACGTCTCATGCTGTTGCAGCAGTTTTGTTAAATCCATTCGATAGCTTGTGTGGAGACAGTATCACAATGTTCACCTTGACATCCAGCCACTCTCCCTTCCCACCACCTCGAACACTTACACACGCCATTTTGGCTATTCGAGACAATGTAACACCGTCGACCAAGATACTGATAACCAGGAGCACTATAAAACAGTAACATTACATGCTACCACACATCCAGATGCCTAACCTATCATCACCCAACATGCCAACACCAAACCGCATACTACCCAAACATACACATCCACCAATAAAATGTACAAACAGAAAGAGTAAACCTCAACACCAAACAACTGGACTCTACCGAATTTGATTCCATCCACCCACGGTACACTCCATCCAGGGAACTCCCAGCCAGATCTGCTACAACCATATTGATAACCCAAGGTACAGCCCAAAAATAGCATTATGCACTACCATAAACCCAGGCATTGTCTAACCTAGCTTCACCCAACATACCAATACCAAAAGACAGGTTGTCCAGACAGGCACCTCCCAATCGTTCATTGCCCAAACAGCAATCTTCTAACCTAGAAACTGACCAAACAGAAGAAGTAAACCTCAACACCATACACCAGGATTCTACTGAACCTGATTCCATTCAGCTACAACACCCACAACCAAATTGATAATCCCAGGCACTGTCCAAGAATAACATTACACACTACCACACACTCATTCATTGTTTAAACTATCATCGCCCAACATACCAACACCAGAGAACAGACTGCCCAAACAGCACCTCCCAATTAGTCAACCCCAAACAATACTCTGCTCAGCTAGAAACTGACCAAACATCAGAAGTAAACCTCAACAACATAAACCAACTGTATATCGAACCTAAGCCCATCCACTCATGGAGCACACCATACAGGAAGCAACCAGCCACGTCCTTCACAACCACATTGATAACCCCAGCCACTGTCCAACAGTATCATTACACACTACCATACAATCATATATTGTCTAATCTACCATCGCCTAGGTTAGGAACACCAGGCCAAACAGGCACTGCCCAATTAGTTATTCCCCAACCAATACTCTGCTCACCTATAAACTGTCCCAACAGAAGAAGTAAACCTCACAACCCTACACTTAGACTCTATTGTACCCACGGCGCACCCAGCCACATCCCCCACAACCAGAAATCGCCCAAACCACTACACTACTCGCACTCTTGCAGCCCAACCAGTCACTGTCCAACCAGTCACTGGCACTCCTTTCTGTTGTTATCAGGCCAAAGTGCCAGCCTACAGACTGCTGTTAGCAATCACTTCCATCAGAATCACAAAATTCAGATTTCCATATGGACTACCGCTTAAAAGGTAGCCAACAAACCACAGCAATGATGTTTCGTTATTGTCTCCTGACAATGAAAAGCTATGTGTACCAACTTGCGTCACGTTAAGACCCCACTTGTGGCAGAAAAGGCCACTGACCGTTTGTGCTGAGAAGTCTTTGTGACTAGTGTGTCACGTATGGTGTTGAGTTCGCATAACATCGTGGGCGTCAGCAGGTTATCCACAGCCGGGAAAAAAGGAAACCAAGCAAATTGGGAGGAGGAGACCAAATGGAACTTCACGATTTGACAGAGTGTGTGATCCTATTTCAGTGATCACAAAATGGAGTGAAATTCACGAAGAACGTGGCCTCTTGAGTCCACTTATCAGTATGACGCTGCACTGCTCTTGCCTGAATACAAGTCATGTTTCGTGTGGAAAGGGTATCACAAAGCGCTTGTGATCAACGGAAGTGTCCGATTCCACCCGTCTACTTTAATCCTTGATGCATGGAACCGTGCTGCTGCTACGGTCGCAGGTTCGAATCCTGCCTCGGGCATGGATGTGTGTGATGTCCTTAGGTTAGTTAGGTTTAAGTAGTTCTAAGTCTAGGAGACTGATGACCTCATACGTTAAGTCCCATAGTGCTTAGAGCCATTTGAACCATTTGTATTGTTGTATTTGATGGTGCCCTCTGGCAGTGAATGTGGAAGTGCTGAGTTTAACGTGTGGTATTGGGTTCATTTGAATTTTGGTTGTCATTGTGCTAACGTAGTTTTGAGTTTAGGTAATTGATGCGGTAATGTGGGTTGTGGAAGTGTCTTCAGTGAATTATCGAGGTTTTTTTTTGTTTATGTGTTTGGTGTTTATGTCAGGTCTGATTAATTTAGTGTGAAGGTGTGTGTGTGTGTGCCGGAAACTTTTGTTGGAAATTTTTGTTTCGATTTTATTCTGTAGTAATTTTAATGTTTTGTGTATGTTTGTATTTGTGGTAGGGCGGTTGTGTCGACTCCAGTGATTTTGCTGGTGTAGCAGAATGTTGTAATTTAAATTTTTTTTGGATATTAATTGTTTTGGGATGATGTGGTGTCCTTTCATTGTTGTATATTTAGCTTGTCCTTGCCTCAAACCCCCAGATTTCTGTGGTGCCTCGTTAGTTTCGTTTTATTTTTGGAGAGAGACATTATTGCGTCATTTATACTTTTGTTCTCGTTTTTTGACATGTGTATGTAGTGATATCATTGTCGTCATTTTCTATAAGCTGGAAGAAGCAGTTTCCACCATATTGATGACGTCATGGGTCAAAGCAGACGGATGGACTCGGACGCTTCTGTAATGCCAAGAAATGTTAGAGACCCCGTCATATTTTCAGTCGCCCTATGAAAGTTTAGCCTGTTACCGGGTATTACATTGATAACAGTGAGATTGCATAGATGTTCATTCATGGGTGAAAAAAATTATATATCAAGGGAACTATTTTACATGGCATTACTAGTGAGTTCATAACACTTATGTGCTCGATTAAGATCAGACAGGTACGGGGATTGCCCAGAAAGTAATGCACCGAATTTTTTTTTCTTCAACAATTTTTTATTGAACGTAATGAGAATTACATACACGAAACAATGGTGTTTTATCTACGCACCCTATTTTTCCACGCAACCTCAGTCCCGTTTCATGGCCTTCGTCCAGTGCGAAACAATGGCGTGTGTTCCCTGTCGGTACCAATCCATGTCCTGGTGGCGGAGCCAGTGCTTCACTGTGTGAACTTCCTTTGCTGATTGACAGATGCAGCGCCAACTGTCTGTCCTCGCGAATGACAACATCAGCTCGCTGCAACATGTCAGGTGTGACAGCCGTGGACTGTTCAGATAGTTCAAATGGCTCTGAACACTATGGGACTTAACATCTGAGGTCATCAGTCCCCTAGACTTAGAACTACTTAAACCTAACTAACCTAAGGACATCACACACATCCATGCCCGAGGCAGGATTCGAACCTGCGACCGTAGCGCTCGCGCGGTTCCAGACTGAAGCGCCTAGAACCGCTCGGTCACACCAGCCGGCCCGTAGACTGCCTCCCCGACCGCTGCAAATCGTGGAGCCGAACCGAACCGGCTTCTGACGACCTCACCCTCCGTGCCCAGGGACTAACTGTACTTCTGTCGACAGCAGACGCTCCATAGACTTTGTACAAGCCTTTGTGAATTTTCCCCACAGTTTCCTTCTCTGCAGTGAGAAATTCAGTGACGGCACGTTGGTCGTAACGTACATCACCTACAGACGCCATTTTGGAACTGCCCTGCAGCTACGCTATCTGTCGGAAGTGACGGAAACTTGGCGCTCTCTCTCAGGAGACTTCAAATAATACGTACGTAACATTTCGCATTCGTAGCATTGTTTTCGGCTGAGAGAAAAAATGTGGTCCATTACTTTCTGGGCAACCCTCGTAGTAAGCGGCTTTTAGTCTCTTCGTCCATGAGATACAGAGAACTGTAGACAGTGTTGTTCAGTATGATGCTGCGTCCCTTGAGATGCGGGAGGTATTCGATAGAGTTCCGCAGTGTCAGTTAGTGTCAGAGTATCGGAGAAGATTTCTGACTGGATTCCTAGCAGAAAGAATTCAACAGTTCGTTCTTAACGGGACAACATAGTCTGACGTAAAAGTTACTTCTGGACTACCCTAAGGGAATGTTATACGGCCGCCATAGTTCCTGTAATACTACGGGGAAGCAAGAAATTGTAGCAGAGCAAGCTGGACGGCGTAATATTGTCTTCAAACAAGAAGAGGAGGTAAATAACTTCAAGGCTGCAAGAACTATCATCTAATAATCCAATATCATATGTCACAAATTTTCCGTGTGTACGACAAGTCATAAGCCTGACTGTCTGTAGTGTGTGTCGTTGTTCGTAAATTAGCTGAAACACACGCTCCCGAGTGAACTCACTATCTTGTGCGACGTCAGTAAATTTCCGTCGTAATTATTTATTATTCTTAAAATTGGAAACTAACCAGTAGAACTGACGACCGTTCCCTGGTCGGTGCTAGGTAGATTAGACACGTGCAATAATGAAATGTTGTGTAACATTCTATTGTACTAATTGTTTTTTATTCATTTTGTTCCATGATTGGAATAACACTGCCGAGAGAAAACCAAGGGCAAGCACCACGTGTAATGCGTAAATTGCTAATTGTTAACCGGACGAATTGTACCAACAACATTTGAGAAGATCGTCTGTAAGGCAGGAAAGAGCTCCACCTTATAGTTCGCATGTCTGCGCTTGGTAATGCCTCGATCAAAAGTAGTATCATTACCTTACCCTGTCCTGTCATAAATTTGAAGCATTTTTTGTGAGCAATAGAGATTTGTGATAACATTTTTTGATATTTTGCAATCTGGACACAAAAATTGTAAACGGCAACAATAAGCTCCAACACTACCGTAGAATACGTCATATACTTATCGGGAAAATTTTCGGAATCAGTTTTGAGATTTAATTTTATTTCACATTTATAACTTTATAAAAGATTTACAAAATGGAACCAGTTAAAAAGGTTGTGCTGACTAATGAAAAAAGTGAAGAGATACAAAATGTCGCCGCAATGGATGCGACGACAAATAATGGTGACACCGAAAATGTCGATCCTATCGACAGTGGGGAATATTACAGAAATTCAGTTTATGCTGATGACAAAAATGTCTCACTGCCATGCTAACGGTAGACAAGACTAATTCCCAAAACTCACCGAGAAGCATTTTCTCGTAAAAAGCCAGTGCAAGACGCGCTAGTGCGGAATCAGCAAAATTTCAATTTCTCCATGTCACAAGAACTTGTTTCAAATGTGACGGAACAAGAGACGGTAGATACATAAGAATCTAATGTGTCATCAGTGCATTCAATGCTGGACATGTATAAATGCCTCATGACCCAATGAAGAATTTATTTAATAATTTTTCTACACAACAAATCGAAAAACTTGATCAAAAATTTAGTGATTTTAAAAATGAACAAAAGCAAACATTTGATGGCTTTAGGAATGACCCATCACACAGGTTCGTTAATTTAGGTCAAAATCTACGCACTGGCCCCTCTAATAATTTAACATGCAAAACTTCAGGTATGGGGAAGAAATTAAAAGTGAATTATTCACTGATTTGCCTCAGGGGATAAACAAACTAGATCGAAAAATATCATCTGTAGACCAGGCACAAGAGTCAATGGCAGACCCAGATAAAAGAGGCTCAGTCAGGAATTTGCAAAAATTTAGAAAATATGACAGGTGCTGTTAATGAGTTGCAATCTTTATGTAAAGAATTGCCAGAACAAGTGCAGGAGCTGTCGATAAAATTGAAAGCGCAAGAAAAAATCAAAAAGTAGGTGAAGAATTTAGAGGACAGAGCCGAAGTGGGAGTGGTAAGTAGGGATATGACCTGCGGCGCGGGATTAGCCGAGCGGTCTCGGGCGTTGCAGTCATGGACTGTGCGGCTGGTCCCGGCGGAGGTTCGAATCCTCCCTCGGGCATGGGTGTGTGTGTTTGCCCTTAGGATAATTTAGGTTAAGTAGTGTGTAAGCTTAGGGACTGATGACCTTAGCAGTTAAGTCCCATGAGATTTCACACACATTTGAACATTTTTTTGGATATGACCCTCGCCACAGAAGGTCGTACAAGAGCATAAGACCTATGTCGAAACAGTTGAACAGGTAGTAAAGGAAAGGGTTGACGAATTGAATGCTAGGACGGAGCTAGACGTAAAGGCAGCGGAAGAGAAATTGCAGAGCAGTCCAGTTAACATTGCGGATGTCACAAGAGAGACGCCATGGCAACAATCAGGTGCAGTCGGACAGAATAGTTAGCGGCAATATGTATCAATGATTTGCTACCAGTCCCTCAGACGGAGAAGGAAGGAATTACAGGCACTGCCAATGTCAATACCACTTGCGCCAACACATCCAGAGTATAATACTGAACATCAGAACAACGCCATGGCGGCAATAAACAATACTGCATGTTTGTATACTTGCATACTTTATTAGAGATGGTCAGCTCCATCATAGGCAATTTCTGATTCTTTCAACAAAGGGTGAGAGAACGAACCCAATAATGTTTATCAGACCTTTTCGCAACGTGTTCCCCGCAACTGGTCAGAAGCGCAGAGGATCGGGTGTGGGGTGCACGCAGGGCGATGTTTTATTGTGGGCAACAGATATGGCTGAGAGATGCCATCAATTTTATGGACTTTCTTGGACAAACATTAGTCCACAGCAATCCAAGAGAGGCTACCTCGAGAGGTTTTCGACCCCTCACCATACATTAGTAAACATGGAATACTGATGAAGTATTTCGAAAAACAAAACCAGATCTTGGAGAAACCCAGTCTTCCATGTGGATGTCTTGAAAATACGGAAAAGTCGCCTGTCCACCCGTATCAAGGAAAATCTGATCACTTGACCTGAAAATGATACTGGGTATATCTTATCAGTACTCAGCTAGATTGATCTAACATACACTACTGGCCATTAAAATTGCTACACCACGAAGATGACGTGCTACAGACGCGAAATTTCACCGACAGGAAGAAGATGCTGTGATATGCAAATGATTAGCTTTTCAGAGCATTCACACAAGCTTCGCGCCGGTGGCGACACCTACAACGTGCTGACAAAAGGAAAGATTCCAACCGATTTCTCATACAGAAACAGCATCTGACCGGCGTTGCCTGGTGAAACGTTGTTGTGATGCCTCGTGTAAAGAGGAGAAATGCGTACCATCACGTTTCCGACTTTGATAAAGGTCGGATTGTAGCCTATCGCGATTGCGGTTTATCGTATCGCGACATTGCTGCTCGCGTTGGTCGAGATCCAATGACTGTTAGCAGAATATGGAATCGGTGGGTTCAGGAGGGTAACACGGAACGTCGTGCTGAATCCCAACGGCCTCGTATCACTAGCAGTCGAGATGACAGGCATCTTATCCGCATGGCTGTAACGGATCGTGCAGCCACGTCTCGATCCCTGAGACAACAGATGGGTACGTTTGCAAGACAACAACCATCTGCACGAACAGTTCGACGACGTTTGCAGCAGCTCGGAGACCGTGGCTGCGGTTACCCATTACGCTGCATCACAGACAGGAGGGCCTGTGATGGTGTACTCAACGACGAACCTGGGTGCACGAATGGCAAAACGTCATTTTTTCGGGTGAATTTAGGTTATATTTACAGCATCATGATGGTCGCATCCGTGTTTGGCGACATCGCGGTGAACCCACATTGGAAGCGTGTATTCGTCATCGCCATACTGGCGTATCACCCGGTGTGGTGGTATGGGGAGCCATTGGTTACACGTCTCGGTCACCTCTTGTTCGCACTGATGGCACTTTGAACAGTGGACGTTACATTTCAGATGTGTTACGACCCGTGGCTCTACCCTTCATTCGATCCTTACGAAACCCTACATTTCAGCAGGATAATGCACGACCACATGTTGCATGTCCTGTACGGGTCTTTCTGGTTACAGAAAATGTTCAACTGCTGCCCTGACCAGCACATTCTCCAGATCTCTCACCAATTGAAAACGTCTGGTCAATGGTGGCCGAGAAGCTGGCTCATTACAATACGCCAGTCACTACCCTTGATGAACTGTGGTATCGTGTGAAAAATGCTTGGGCAGCTGTACCTGTACACGCCATCCAAGCTCTGTTTGACTCAATGCCCAGGCGCATCAAGGCCGTTATTACGGCCAGAGGTGGTTTTTCAGGGTACTGATTTCTCAGAATCTATGCACCCAAAATGCGTGAAAGTGTAATCACATGTCAGTTCTAGTATAATATATTTGTCCACTGAATACCCGTTTATCATCTGCATTTCTTCTTGGTGTAGCAATTTTAATGGCCAGTAGTGTATGAAAAGGGGCCGTTGCAACCACAGAACATTAATACGCAATGTGCGCCTCCGCAAAATAGTCAACAGCAGAATGGCAACGGTGGCGATAACCAACACAATTGACACTCGTACGTCCCGAGCAAGAACAATAACACAAGCAAAACCTAAATTACAAACTAGCTTTCAATGGAAATTACAAACCGAATTATAATAGACAAGTTTATATGGAACACAGAGGCTATGGCCAACAAGTTCACAACGCACCCCAGCAGGTGGCGGTAACGAATACAGTAATTGGCGGGAACCGACAGCAAACAGACCATCCGGCAGTCTTCCACCTGGCATTTACGATCAACGGAATAGCAATTATGTATCCAGTGAGGGTCAAGGTCAAGGAGAATTTAATTCCAGGGCAATACAGGACACGAACTGGCGAGGTCAAACCTACACCACCGTGCACATAGTTGAAACCACTCACAATGAAGAGTCTAACTCCCCAACAAATCAGGAAAACTCGAACAGGTGGCGATAAGCCCCTTTTCGCGGACCAGTAAAAGAAGTAGGGCATGCAATTTATTAGAAATTACCTTCTCAGATATGACCGAGGAGTAGACACGTAAGAACTGTGTCGGGAAGATGTAAATAATATAGACAAGGATACGAGGAGTCAGTGCAAGCTGTAATTCATGTCCAGATATGTAACCTCGTGTTACCTGTGTTGCTTGACACGGGTGCATAGACAAATCTAATATCGCAAGGGCTGTTTAACGAGCTGCAAGGACGATGTTATATACCAAGTTTTCCGGTACACAATTTTCGTACTTTGACCTCATTGGGGAGCAAATAAAAAGGAGTTCAACTTCAAGCATTCAGGTATTAGTACCCATTACCATCAGCAATTTTTCTCTAAAGTGTATTTTTCTTGTAGCGGAAAAACTTGTAGTAAACTTATTGGAACAGATACCTTCCGACACTGCAAAGTACAGATTGACATACGGCAAGGAAAATTTTTCTTTACAATCAACGAACAGAGGTTATCAGTAAATTTAATTAAAACTACCACAACTGAAAATACACTCAAACCGATTACTGATATCGGAGTACAGTTATAATATCCAAACATACTGTTTTGAGCAGCTGTCTGAAGAAGACATGAACCCGGAGACTGTCCAAACCAAAGTAAGTGAATCTGCTTGTTTGTCAGAAGATCAGAAGGAGCAGTTACAAGAAGCAATACTTTGGTACGCGCAAGTATTTAGAAGGTGCCCTGGGGTAATAAAGGATTACGAGTATAAAATTGTCGTTTACCCACAAGAGACATTTTGCTTTTATTCATATCCAATTCCCTGGACAAAAAAAAGAAGTTAAGAGGAAAGAAATTGAAAGGATGGTAAATTGGAAGATCATACGGCCCTCCTATTCCACATATTGCAGCCCTATTTTAGCTATCACCAAACCCGATGATAGCATCAGGCTTGTCTTTCACGCCCGAAGTATAAACAAAATCATTGTTCTTGTCAGGACACGCCTTGACAACCTTGAGGAACATTTATTGAAATTTCACAGTGTTAAATACCTCATTATAATTGATTTAAAAATGTCGTCTTGGCGCCGGCCAGAGTGGCCGAGCGGTTCTAGGCGCTTCAGTCTGGAACCGTGCGACCGCTACGGTCGCAGGTTCGAATCCTGCCTCGGGCGTGGATGTGTGTGATGTCCTTAGGTTAGTTAGGTTCAAGTAGTTCTAAGTTCTAGGGGACTGATGACCTCAGAAGTTAAGTCCCATTGTACTCAGAGCCATTTGAACCATTTTTTTGTCGTCTTGGCAAATAGCATTACAGGAGAGCTTCTGTAAAGTTTGGAAGGTAGGAGGCGAGGTACTGGCAGAAGTAATGCTGTGAGGACGGGGCGTGAATCGTGCATGGGTAGCTCAGTTGGTAGAGCACCTGCCTGCGAAAGACAAAGGTCCCGAGTTCGAGTCTCGGCCCGGCACACAGTTTTAATCTGCCAGGAAGTTTCAGCATTACATGAAGATAGCGGGTAGTACACAGCCATTGTATGTAGAGTCAGAAGCTTTGAAATTTGTGTTTTGGTGTTCGGCTTGAACATGAGTGTGGGTATTTTCATTTCCACGTTAGACAAACTTTTGTTAAATTTGAATCGCCTATTTTCTCCTCCGATTACCAAAATACTTTTTCGCGGCCACCAACATAGGGAGAAATGATCGTCATAACAAAATAAGAAGAACCAGAGCTCGCTCAGAAAGATTTAAATGCTCGTTTTTCTCGCGCACCGTTCGAGAGTGGGACGGTAGAGAAATAGCTTGAAGGTGGTTCGATGAACCCTCTACCCAGTTAGTCATCTGTGAATTGAGGCGTAATCATGTAGGTGTTGATGCTTGTGGATGTATACACAGAATTCGCCAGTAGAGTCACTCTCTATGTTGATGACTTGCCAACAGCTACTCCCACATGGGAAGAACATGTGAGGCTTCTGGCACACGTACTATACCGATTTGCAAAATATGGGGCACAGCTAATTTAGCAAATTCGGAGTTTAGCAAAGAAAAGGTCAAATTCCTGTGTCATACTATCTCGGCATTTCCTGGATCAGACATCTGCCACCAACAACTCAAGGTATATTTGGGTTTGGTTTCATTTTTTAGGCAATTCATTCCAGATCAGTTACTGAATAGTGACGCATTGCTGAATATTTTGAGGCCAAACAATCCATGGATGTGGACCATTCAATGTCAAGCAGACTTCAACAAAATAAAGGAAGCCTTACTATGTGCAAACATACCACATTACCCTGACGTGTCACAGGATTTTTGCTTGAGTACAGGTGCATCTTCACAGGGACTAGTTAGTACGCTTATTTCAAATCACTGAGACGATGGGGAACCGACACCCAAGATAATCTGTTTTGCTAGTCGAACACTTTCTGAATCAGAGCAATCATACTCCGTGACAGACCTCAAATCATACTCCGTGACATACTTCGAGGCTCTCGGGGTTACATGGGCATTTAGGAAATTTAAGTACTACTTATGGAGCAAGCACACCAAAGTCTCTTGTGACCATTAAGCGCTTTCTTTCCTGTTGACATGCAACTTATTACAATGAAGGTTATCCAGGTAGTGCAGGAGTTCAGTTCACATACATGAAGGGTAAACAAAACATAATCACATATGGCTTTTTAAGGTCACCTCAAGAGCTCCATAAATTCTTCGAAATCACGGAACACAATCCTGAAATTAGGATTCTGCTTATGCAGGACAAGACACAACAACCCAACAACCATATTATGTGAAGACGTTTAAGAGTTTGGAGCAATTGCAAGAGGCAGACCTGTGATGGAGAAAGGTAAGGTAGAAACTGTCTGAAAGTAACGACGAAAATTTGAAGAAATTCTATACTATATACAAGAGAGTCCTTCTTCATCTGCATACACCGAATCAAGAAGAGTGGTGTGTGCGTTTACCGGAAAGTTAAGTAGGTGATTTCATTTTGTGCACTCACAACGTATGGGGTCACTACGATCTTTCCAAATGCACAAACAAGGTAAGTACGTACTACTGTTTTGCCAACTTGCGGAGAAGAGTTTTCCAAGTAATTCGGCAGTGCATTATTTGCGAAAAGACGAAATTCTCAAACAAGTCCAAGTCGATTGATCTATGTCCTATACTGCCCACAAAAATCCTTAGAATTAGTGACCTTGTATGCTGCTGGACCCTATACACAAAGGAAGGGAGGTGTCAGATATGTCATTGCCTTGTATGATGTTTTCACAAAATATGTTAAATATGATAAGTTGTACGCAGTGCGGTTTGTGACTGCAGGTTCTATTATGAGGAGGATTATGGAAGATTATTTCCCGAGACTGTGGAAGCCAGACGTATTGTTAACGGACAATGCATCGCATTTTGTAGGCACCAGATGGAAGTAATTTACTAACACAAACAAGATAAAACGAATACTGGTATCCGGTTTTCACCCGAAGGCAAGTCCAATAGAAAGGATAGCCAAAGAATTTAACAGGTTTATATGCACCTACGCACCCCAGAAACACACAAGTTTGTCTCACCATTTCAACAAATCTTTAACAACTTACCACACACTTCAACCTATTTTACACCTACAGAATTGATGTTGAAAAGAAGTCTACAAGTGGGAAAAACCATAGCCAAAGATACCCAGGGGAGTTGAAGAAAAAGTAAGCCAGGCCTTGATTAATCTGAAGCAAAGGGCTGAGAAGAGGAAAATGTCATACGACAAAAGATTAGGGCGCACTGTACCATTTCAAGCAGGACAAGAGGTGTTACTACAAATGCACCCTAAATCTACGAAATATGGGAAGCTCAATCGTAAATGGCAGTTTTGTGCACAGGGCCATTTGTAGTTATTAAAAATTCCGCATCTAGGTGTATACAGATTAGTCTACCCTAATAGGGGCATTGACAAGGGACTTTATCCACTCAAGGATCGAAGATGATTGGACAAAGGTCAAACCTCACTTGAAGTACTATACATGAACAACTGAAATATTTCAATACAATACATATATAACAATTATTCGCTTAGTTTTATTTTATTTATTTATATGTTTTAAATGGAAGCAAGGTACGTTACAATAGTTTAAGATTCTGTTTGATGTCAAACACGGTTGCAGTGATGCCGATTCATTCTACAATAGGTAGATTTCCCAAATACAATATGATGATGCACTTAGGAAGTAAACACGTGAAGTAGCATTACAAGCCAGAGAGGACACCCAGGCGTAGTAGCAGCTAACAAATAGGTCAGCAACCTCATTGCAAGCGCAGAAACAGTTCAGTCCAGATGGAATGGAAGCTGTATTCTGGAGGTTTTGACATAAGTTAATTACTCTTAAAATGAAGGTGTCTACACTATAAGGGTAATATAGTAAGGAGGTATAAAAATTTACAGATGAAGAAAAAATAACTAACTAAAAGAACCTACGTATATAATACACTACTATTTATAGTATTTTCAAATTTACACGGTAGTTGTGTACACAATGAATAAAACACTACAGCGAAAGTATCTATGTACAACGGAAAAAATAATAATTGTAGAAGTATGGTCACATTCTAAATAAACTATACGAGGTATGAGGTTGTGCCCGTCTACAACACTTATTAACTGCAGATGTAATCGTACGCGAATGTGGAAGTACTGAAATAGTAGAAACGACGGACATGCTCTGAATATTTTCGCTCTTATAAAAGAACTGGTTTTGAGAACTGAAAAGGAGTTGATGATTTTCCTCGTCCAAGTACTTAAAGTAAAAAGTTGTGTGTGTGAGGGGAAAAATGGTAAGTTAGTTAGCCAAGGAGCGACTACGTTCTTAGTTTATAACTTATTATTAAGTTTCTTTTCCAAGTAACGATACAAGGACACGCCCTGGTAAAGGCAGGAAGGAGAATTTAGGTAGCTGATACCAAAAAACGGCCCACACCGCAATACGAGTAATTATATGTATATAAACATGTGTATGAATGTGTATGTGAAAAGATTACAGTTCGTAGAATGTTGTTAAATGAAGTTTAGTTCTGGTACTACCAAGGGAAAAAAGGGGTTAGGCCACATATTAATAAAGCGCAAACTACTGATGTGAACGCCAAATACGAGTATTCATGATGCATTTACACAGGATGAAGACTTATCTGAAAGTTCTTCTAGAATATTTTCTAGGCACAACCTACGTAGTTGCATATTTAAGTATATTGTATACACAAGGTGGTATCCTGAAGATGGATATAAGCTGGGAAAACAGGTACTTTCAAACAAATAATATTGATAATTTATGTGACACTGTACTGTGAGATTTCTGCAGTTAGTTCAGCAAACAGTAAGTAAGTAGTTTCACAAAGATGCAACGAAGTGTGCGGGAAGAGTTTACTCAATTATTCTATGGTATGTAGGCGATGGATTTCAGTAGCAGATAAAAAAATTCTTCTTTTCATTCCCTGTATATCAGTAAACGCATTCCTAGTAGACTTGGGAGGGTGGGGATAAGCGTAGCTATTTTTGCTTGTGTTGGTTCACGTGTAAGAAGATTTCTTCTCTTTATCAATCTGGATTTACAGGCACGAGTCAGACATGTGAGAACAGTGGTTTATATATATTACTCGTATGTATATTGCTCTTTCAACCCAGAAATTGAAAAAAAAGAATTCTGTGTAAGGTAATACTATTGCATGAACTCAGAAATTAAGAGAGTTACCTGTTCATGGAAAAACTGTAAGAGAAAAGTAGCCTTTGATTGGTCAGAGAAAATGCAAGTATTGTGTATTTAAAATGTCATAAGAAGTTCCTACTGGCCATTAAAATTGCTACACCAAGATGAAATGCAGATGATAAACGGGTTTTCATTTGACAAATATATTATACTAGAACTGACATGTGATTACATTTTCACGCAATTTGGGTGCATAGATACTGAGAAATCAGTACCCAGAACAACCAACTCTGGCCGTAATAACGGTCTTGATACGCCTGGGTATTCAGTCAGAGCTTGGATGGCGTGTACAGGTACAGCTGCCCATGCAGCTTCAACACGATACCACAACTCATCAAGAGTAGTGACGGGCGTATTGTGACGAGCCAGTTGCTCGGCCAGCATTGACCAGACGTTTTCAGTTGGTGAGAGATCTGGAGAATGTGCTGGCCAGGACAGCAGTCGAACATTTTCTGTATCCAGAAAGGCCCGTACAGGAGCTGCAAATTGCGGTCGTGCATTATCCTGCTGAAATGTAGGGTTTCGCAGGAATCGAATTAAGGGTAGAGCCATGGGTCATAACACATCTGAAATGTAACGTCCACTGTTCAAAGTGCCGTCAGTGCGAACAAGAGGTGACCGAGACGTGTAACCAATGGCACCCGATACCATCACGCCGGGTGATACGCCAGTATGGCGACGCCGAATACACGCTTCCAATGTGGGTTCACCGCGATGTCGCCAAACACGGATGCGACCATCATGATGCTGCAAACAGAAACTGGATTCATACGAAAAAATGACGTTTTGCCATTCGTGCACCCAGATTCGTCGTTGAGTACACCATCGCCGGCGCTCCTGTCTGTGATGCAGAATCAAGGGTAACCGCAGCCATGGTCTCCGAGCTGATAGTCCATGCTCCTGCAAACGTCGTCGAACTGTTCGTGCAGATGGTTGTTGTCTTGCAAACGTCCCCATCTGTTGATTCAGGGATGGAGACGTGGCTGCACGATCCGTTACAGCCATGCGGATAAGGTGCCTGTCATCTCGACTGCTAGTGATACGAGACCGTTGGGATCCAGCATGGCGTTCCGTATTACCCTCCTGAACCGTTCGATTCCATATTCTGCTAATAGTCATTGGTCTCGACCAACGCGAGCAGCAATGTCGCGATACGATAAACCGCAATCGCGATAGGCTACAATCCGACCTTTTTCAAAGTCGGAAACGTGAATGTACGCATTTCTTCTCTTTACACGAGGCATCACAACAACGTTTCACCAGGCAACGCTGGTCAGCTGCTGTTTGTGTATGAGAAATCGGTTGGAATCTTTCCTTTTGTCAGCACGTTATAGGTGTCGCCACCGGCGCCAACCTTTTGTGAATGCTCTGATAAGCTAATCATTTGCATATCACAGCATCTTCTTCCTGGCGGTTAAATTTCGCGTCTGTAGCACGTCATCTTCGTGGTGTAGCAATTTTAATGGCCAGTAGCGTATAATACGCGTCCCAGCAGAACATGCAGTGATATTGAAATATTGTTTTATGCACGAGTTATAAATGTTATAATAAATCTAGATGCGGAAATGTATAAAGTGTACAATATATGTACCCAATGTTTCAGCAAGACGTAGATATAGATTTATGTATGCTTAGGTTAAATCAAATGATGTTGGACTCTAATGCTTATTTATGTTATTTGAAACAATATATGTATTGACAAAAGAGTCGTCAAGAGGAACTATACAATTAATAAATGCTTGGCGTGTGCTGTAAAAAGCTTACACTGACGTCTATCATTGTTGTTGTTGTTGTCTTCAGTTCTGAGACTGGTTTGATGCAGCTCTCCATGCTACTCTATCGCGTGCAAGCTTCTTCATCTCCCAGTACCTACTGCAACCTACATCCTTCTGAATCTGCTTAGTGTATTCATCTCTTGGTCTCCCCCTACGAGTTTTACCCTCCACGATGCCCTCCAATACTAAATTAGTGATCCCTTGATGCCTCAAAACATGTCCTACCAACCGATCCCTTCTTCTAGTCAAGTTGTGCCACAAACTTCTCTTCTCCCCATTCCTATTCAATACCTTCTCATTAGTTACGTGATCTACCCACCTTATCTTCAGCATTCTTCTGTAGCACCACATTTCGAAAGCTTCTATTCTCTTCTTGTCCAAACTAGTTATCGTCCATGTTTCACTTCCATACATGGCTACACTCCATACAAATACTTTCAGCAAAGACTTCCTGACACTTAAATCTATACTCGATGTTAACAAATTTCTCTTCTTCAGAAACGATTTCCTTGCCATTTCCAGTCTACATCTTATATCCTCTCTACTTCGACCATCATCAGTTATTTTACTCCCCAAATAGCAAAACTCCTTTACTAATTTAAGTGTCTCATTTCCTAATCTAATTCCCTCAGCATCACCCGATTTAATTTGACTACATTCCATTATCCTCGTTTTGCTTTTGTTGATGTTCATCTTATATCCTCCTTTCAAGACACTGTCCATTCCGTTCAACTGTTCTTCCAAGTCCTTTGCTGTCTCTGACAGAATTACAATGTCATCGGCGAACCTCAAAGTTTTTACTTCTTCTCCATGAATTGTAATTCCTACTCCGAATTTTTCTTTTGTTTCCTTTACTGCTTGCTCAATATACAGATTGAATAACATTGGGGAGAGGCTACAACCCTGTCTCACTCCTTTCCCAACCACTGCTTCCCTTTCATGCCCCTCGACTCTTATAACTGCCATCTGGTTTCTGTACAAATTGTAAATAGCCTTTCGCTCCCTGTATTTTACCCCTGCCACCTTCAGAATTTGAAAAAGAGTATTCCAGTTAACATTGTCAAAAGCTTTCTCTAAGTCTACAAATGCTAGAAACGTAGGTTTGCCTTTCCTTATTCTTTCTTCTAAGATAAGTCTTAAGGTCAGTATTCCCTCACGTGTTCCAATATTTCTACGGAATCCAAACTGATCGTCCCCAAGGTTGGCTTCTACTAGTTTTTCCATTCGTCTGTAAAGAATTCGTGTTAGTATTTTGCAGCTGTGACTTATTAAACTGATTGTTCGGTAATTTTCACATCTGTCAACACCTGCTTTCTTTGGGATTGGAATTATTATATTCTTCTTGAAGTCTGAGGGTATTTCGCCTGTCTGATACATCTTGCTCACCAGATGGTAGAGTTTTGTCATGACTGGCTCTCCCAAGGCCAATCAGTAGTTCTAATGGAATGTTGTCTACTCCCGGGGCCTTTTTTCGACTCAGGTCTTTCAGTGCTCTGTCAAACTCTTCACGCAGTATCTTATCTCCCATTTCGTCTTCATCTACATCCTCTTCCATTTCCATAATATTGTCCTCAAGTACATCGCCCTTGTGTAGACCCTCTATATACTCCTTCCACCTTTCTGCCTTCCCTTCTTTGCTTAGAACTGGGTTGCCATCTGAGCTCTTGATATTCATACAAGTGGTTCTCTTCTCTCCAAAGGTCTCTTTAATTTTCCTGTAGGCAGTATCTATCTTACCCCTAGTGAGACAAGCCTCTACATCCTTACATTTGTCCTCTAAGCCATCCCTGCTTAGCAATTTTGCACTTCCCGTCGATCTCATTTTTGAGACGTTTTTATTCCTTTTTGCCTGCTTCATTTACTGCATTTTTATATTTTCTCCTTTCATCAATTAAATTCAATATTTCTTCTGTTACCCAAAGATTTCTATTAGCCCTCGTCTTTTTACCTACTTGATCGTCTGCTGCCTTCACTACTTCATCCCTTAGAGCTACCCATTCTTCTTCTACTGTATTTCTTTCCCCCATTCCTGTCAATTGTTCCCTTATGCTCTCCCTGAAACTCTGTACAACCTCTCGTTCTTTCAGTTTATCCAGGTCCCATCTCCTTAAATTCCCACCTTTTTGCAGTTTCTTCAGTTTTAATCTACAGTTCATAACCAATAGATTGTGGTCCGAATGCACATCTGCCCCTGGAAATATCTTACAATTTAAAACCTGGTTCCTAAATCTCTGTCTTACCATTATATAATCTATCTGATACCTTTTAGTATCTCCAGGATTCTTCCAGGTATACAACCTTCTTTTATGATTCTTGAACCAAGTGTTAGCTATGATTAAGTGTATCATAGTATCATAGTGAGTGGAAATGCAAGTGCTCACGTTTTCGGTTCGTTTGTAGCGACGAGGAATGCTAGACTTTGCTTGAAGGGACCATATAATGTGAAAACGTTTGTGACTTTACCTGACATTTGACAAGATCTCGACGTGATGCTGGCGGGCTGGCCTTGGACACTGAAATATATGACGCACGACGTGGTTCCGGTACCATACACCGGAAACGACGGGGCTTTCCGTTCTAGAATCAGAAACCCAATCACGCAGTCGCCTGTACACACTATACTACGGAACAGTTCTATGGACATTTTGACGACATAAGACTCGTTGTTATCTAAAAAGTGTGAAAACAATGTGTACCGCCTAGCCATGTTGCAACAACGGATTTACGAGGTGCGTGCGCAACGAACTTCGCTTAAGGGGGGTAGGACGTCAAGCGGCCCGACTTGGAGCAAGACAGGCACCACAGGACATTTTAATTCCCACTGTCTATACTTTTACAAATACATTCGTAAAACTTTGTCAGCATGACCAGCAGGGATTCAGGATTCACACTCATAGTAGTGGAAGTTCAAAAACATAGCAAAATAATTTTGTTTTACATGTGAAATTTCATCATTTTTTAGTTTACTACTGGCTGTATTTGTTGCTATAGGTACACTTTTCTTCGTAAGTAAGAGAGATTGTTCGATTAATTTTGCACCGCACACAAACCATACTTACAGGTATATGAAACTCTAGAATTCATTTAATTTATGAAAAAATGAATGAGCTGTTGCATTTTAAACTTCATGTTTAGAAAAACACTCAACTCTTATAGTGAATTACCTCAATTTTTACCACAGTTTTTAATAGATTTGGAAAATTCTAGAGTTTCATACACATGTAAGCATGGTTTGTATGCTGTGCAAAATTCATCGAACAATCTCTCTTACTTATGAAGAAAAGTGTACCTATAGCAACAAATGCAGCCAATAGTAAGTGAAAAAATGCTGAAATTTCACAAGCAAAAAAATATTTATTCTGTTATGTGTTTGAACTTCCACTGTTATGAGTATGAATCCTCAATCCTACCTGGTCATGCTGACAAAGTTTTACGAATTTATTGGTAAAAGTATAGACAGTGGGAATTAAAATGTCCTGTGGTGCCTGTCTTGCTCCAAGTCGGGCCGCTTGACATCCTACCCCCCTTAACGAGTGTGAGCATAGCCCTGCAAGAGCCGTGTAGCGGTTACTTCGCAATAATGCAGCCGCGGACTGTACCTCTTAACATGCCTTTTGTTGCGGCATGGTGTAAGAGGTATGTGCTTCCTGCGATATGTAAGCTATAAGAGAATCTGAGACCAAAGAGCAGTGTTGATTGCAGTACGAACTGTGTAGCTGCAGCAGTAAGTTGTTGCTAGCGAGCAGTCGCCTGTCTGCGTTTGTCAATCCAGTCTGGTGTATCATGTTGGTTGGGCCGGTCGCGGTGCAGCGATGCCGGAGCCTGAGTATTATTGTATAAGGTAAAAAGCAGCCTCGCGCATATCTAGTAATGTTATGTGAAGTCCCATGTAAATCTTTTAAAAATGTCCTAATAATAATCTTCGTGATATAAAGTAATATCTAACAAACATTCATTTCAATTTAAAGAATTTACTAATTTCTTCAATCCATGATCATTCCTATTGTTGCAAAAGAAAAATCAGTTGCTTCCTTTCATAAATGACAGATCTATCGGCCAGCATTGCACAGAGCTGTCCCGGAAAAATTTTATATAAGAGCAGACATATTCGCCTTTTTTATTGAGGTAAGAATTTTTCCTTTTTTATTCAGAATGATCTTACAGGGCCATGACGCAGCGTTGCTGTCGTCCAAATTCTACCAGGTTACTGAATTTATTTTTTATTACGAGGTTTAGGAATTTTTCTGTTTCGAGCTTACATTAAATGGGAAACAAATTTTGTGTGGAGGTTAAATGTGAATGAATTTCTGTAGGGAGGTTATAAATGGAAACCAATTTTGTTCTGAGGTTACACTAAAATTAGAATCGCTATCCGTAATATTTATTTAATTACATTTTTTTTTTTTTTTTTTTTTTTTTTTTTTTTTTTTTTTTTTTTTTGCGGGGAGGTTACAATGGCTTTGGAAAATTAAACTTCCAGAATACGTATACAAAACAGTAAAACAAGAGTGGCACGTCTAGGGTATACACTAATATAAGATTGGCCATCAATAAAGGTATTTTAAACACCCGATAAGGCCAAAGATACAATACGAGTTATAACCGAAAATAAATTTTAATATGTTATGATTGTAGGTACACATATGCTCATAAATTAAGGATGATTGCAGAATGTGGTGTCACACAACATGGCACTACACAAAACTGCCGCTAAATGCATAGGCACATAGGGAACACACACTACACAGGTCTGTAAGTCCACAGTATTGGTGATAAGTTGAGAAAACCGTCCCGAAACACATGTGCTACAAAACGCCACTGTTTCCTGCGCATGTACCCCAAAATCAATACTGGATATGATCACCATGCACACGTACACAGGCCGCACAACGAGTTGGGATACTCTGGATCAGGTGGTCGAGCAGCTGCTGGGGTATAGCCTCCCTTCTTGCACCAGTGCCTTTCGGAGCTCCTGAAGTGTAGTGAAAACGTGCAGTGATACGTCGACCGAGAGCATCCCAGACGTGCTCAGTGGGGTTTAGGTCTGGAGAACAGGCAGGCCACTCCCTTCGCCTGATATCTTCTGTTTCAAGGTACTCCTCCACGACAGCAGCTCGGTGGGGCCGTGCGGTATCATCCAGCAGGAGGAAGGTGGGACCCCCACTGCACCCCCGAAAAGGCGGACACACTGGTGCAAAATAACGTCCCGATACAACTGACCTGTTACAGTTCCTCTGTCAAAGACATGCAGGGGTTCACGTGCACCAATCATAATCCCTCCCCACACCATCAAACCACGAGTTCCGTACAGGTCCCTTTCAAGGCCATTAAGGAGTTGGTATCTGGTTCCTGGTTGATGAAAACCCGGCGAGAATCACTGTTCAGACTATACCTGGACTCGTCCGTGAACATAACCTGGGACCACTGTTCTAATAATAATGTACTGTGTTCTTGACACTAGGCTTTACGGGCTCTCCTCTGACGAGGGATCAGTGGAATGCACCTTGCAGGTCTCCGGGCAAATAAATCATGTCTGTTCAGTCGTCTGTAGACTGTGTTTCTGGAGACAACTGTTCCATTGGCTGCAGTAAGGTGCCGAGCAAGGCTACCTGCAATACTCCGTGGCCGTCTGTGGGCACTGATGGTGGTGTTGTACGCTGTGTTCGTCCCGTACTGTAGCGCCTGGACACGTTTCCTGCCTGCTGGAATCGTTGCCATAATCTTGAGATCACACTTTGTGGCACACGGAGGGTCCATGGTACGACCTGCTGTGTTTGACCAGCCTCCAGTCGCCCTAGTATTCTACCCCTCATAACGTCATCAATATGGTTCTTTGGGCCATTTTCAATTCACAGTCACCATTAGCACGTCTGAAAACGTCTGCACACTTACTCGCTGCACCGTACTCTTGACATGCACCAACACACCTCTAAGTATGTGGATTGCTGCCAGCGACACCGTGCAACGACCGCAGGTCAAATGCACGGCATGGTCATACCCCGAGGTGATTAAACCCGCAAACCACGCACCAGAGCATTATTTCACCATGCATCAGCATTATCTTTAATTTATGAGCATACTGTATACTGCCGTTCAGTAATCTGGGAACACACCAGTATACAGTAGGGGGGGGGGGGCAGTTGTACTAGAACTTACGCTGATTTACACATACAGGAACATGTTTTATTTTTTCTGTCAATTTTTATCCATTCTTTCGCCTAAGTAGTTTACAGTAAATATTAAAATGCGGTATGCCCACAGCAATGAAGCCTGTGGTGCTAGTCTTTAACATTGAGTTTCTTATGTTTGTAAAAACTCTATCGGATGTTTCATCGATCTTTTGTTGTTTTTATCTCCCAGTTCATGGTAGAAGGAAGACGTGAAATTCTGTTTAGTTTACTAGTAATGTGAAATATCAATTCTTGTAGTACTAGTTACTTATTTCCCCTGATCTATCTATCTGCGTTATCAGTGCCTGTAGTAATACACAACTGACCGTTAAGATTGCTACACCACGAAGATGACGTGCTACAGACGCGAAATGTAACCGACAGGAAGAAGATGCTGTGATATGCAAATGATTAACTTTTCAGATCATTCAGACAAGGTTGGCGCCGGTGGCGACACCTACAACGTGCTCACATGAGGGAAGTTTCCAACCGATTTCTCATACACAAACAGCAGTTGACTAGCGTTGCCTGGTGAAACGTTGTTGTGATGACTCGTGTAAAGAGGAGAAATGCGTACCATCACGTTTCCGACTTTGATAAAGGTCGGATTGTAGACTATCGCGATTGCGGTTTATCGTATCGCGACATTGCTGCTCGCGTTGGTCGAGATCCAATGACTGTTAGCAGAATATGGAATCGGTGGGTTCAGGAGGGTAATACGGATCGCCGTGCTGGCTCCCAACGGCGCACCTAGCAGTCGAGATGACAGGCACCTTATCCGCATGGCTGTAATGGATCGTGAAGCAAAGTCTCGATTCCTGAGTCAAGAGATGGGGACGTTTGCAAGACAACAACCATCTGCACGAACAGTTCGACGACGTTTGCTGCAGCATGGACTATCAGCGCGGAGGCCATGGCTGCATTTACCCCTGACGCTGCATCACAGACAGGAGCGCCTGCAATTGTAACGCTACCGCCCTTAACGGACGTACGTTATCTGTATAAAGCCTGTACTGTAATAAGTTCACGGGCTTCACCTTATAAACAAGGATTTTAGTACATAAGTTGACCGCGTGTACCTAATAGAAGCAAAATCGGACTTGTATTCAGTCAATAACCACATTGATGCAGCAAGCAAATGTCAAGTATAATTGCTCGTTCGCATGGACAAGAAGTACCCACAGTAGATGCTACCGTTAATTAATAATTCGGTCGCCAGCCTACTTAGGCAATGAGTGAGTTTTCCTTGTACAAGTGGGTGCATGTACAAGCATAGTAACACGTAGTAATGATGCGTTATATGGCAAAGTTTGTAACCAGAAAAAGCCACTGAACTAAAGTTTTCTCTTTTTGTACTAATTTTGACGAGATAAATTCACACAACACCACACAGCAATCATTACTACGAACTGCATTTTGTATATTGATCTGACTGAAATCGGACATAGATTGTCCTAAAATGAGCAGTTTTGAAAGCACACATACAATGTCACTATTAAAATTGGAAAACAACACTAATACACTTAGGATTAATATAGAACTTAACTATACTGGTCAAATCTGATCAACACATTTCAAGGTTTGAAAGAATGGACAAGAAAGGGGGGGGGGGGGGGCTGAAACTGTTATGGTCGTTATACTGAAACTGTTAAGTACTAAAGGGCAAATTAACACTCAAAATTATCAATCTATGGATAACTACTCTTTTGTCTTACTTCTGAATAATTTAACTGTCATTATTTCTGTCTCAGATTAATTAAATAACATCGCTAACTCAATTCAAAAAACTCTCTTCCAATTTAGTCATACTTTTGTTCTTTACCAACATTTGCAATAACACACAGAACTTTTAAACTTCTTTATAGCATAGATTGATCTACTGATAATTCTTATTAACACTAATTTTTAATCTTTCAGTTCAGGATACTCGGGTTGCACAATACGAGGTAAGGATCCTGTCTAGGTCAGTGATCAGGATAAGTCATGGCTAAGGCAATTCTGGTAAAAGTCACGTTATTATTGAACAGTTAGAAACATTTTCGACACTGGTCCACACAGATACACTTCTAAAGATGAAATAAATGTTTGACCTGTGCAAGTCGGTGCGGCGGTTGGCGGGCAGCGAGATAGCGGGCAGCACGGCACACATACAAGCACGGCTAAGGCTCTCATTACATAGGCACTTTCCTTCTTCTTAGCGTCGTAATCTTTCCAACTTTGTGCCTCAGAATATATCCATGCCAAGTAGTCGTCAGAATCGGTGCATCCGAGGCTCAATGGAATCCACTTTTCCTGGGTAGCCGCCTCGGTACAGTACGTGTTCCTCTGACCGATTCACAACTCCGACTGTTGTACTGAGCCCGTTGTGCCGAACCGCGCCAGTGTGCGTCTTCCCGCACTCGCCTGCCTCCACCTTTTCCCGCTCCCCTACAGTTAGGGTATTCACCACAGGTTTTCTACTACACATATCTTAATACCTTTCCTACGTATGGACCAAGTGTATAAATTACAATTTTCACATCTTACAATAGTTTTAACATTAAGTACACTTCCTTTTGATTATCACATTATTTGAAATCTAACATAAATAATAATATTCATTTCAAAAGTTGCTCACAGTCTCTTTAACATAACGATACGAACCGAAAAAGAAGTTCAAAACTTGCTTACATTAATTTATCTAAATTCATAAAGAAAAAAAATCTTTATATGTACATTTGTCGTTACACAATGATGTACTCAACGAAGAACTTGGGCTCACGAATGGCAAAATGTCATTTTTTTCGGATGGATCCAGGTTCTGTTTACAGTATCATGATGGTCGCATCCGTGTTTGGCGACATCGCGGTGAACGCACATTGGAAGCGTGTATTCGTCATCGCCATACTGGCGTATCACCCGGCGTGATGGTATGGGGTGCCATTGGTTACACGTCTCGGTCACCTCTTGTTCGCATTGACGGCACTCTGAACAGTGGACGTTAGATTTCAGATGTGTTACGACCCGTGGCTCTACCCATCATTCGATTCCTGCGCAACCCTACATTTCATTAGGATGATGCACGAACCACATGTTGCAGGTCCTGTACGGGCCTTTCTGGATACAGACAATGTTCGGCTGCTGTCCTGGCCAACACATTCTCCAAATCTCTCACCAATTGAAAACGTCTGGTAAATGGTGGCTCGTCACAATACGCCAGTCACTGCTCTTGATGAACTGTGGTATCGTGTTGAAGCTGCATGGGCAGCTGTACCTGTACACGGCATCCAAGCTCTGACTCAATTTCCAGGCGTATCAAGACCGTCATTACGACCAAAGGTGGTTGTTCTGGGTACTGATTTGTCAGTATCTATGCACCCAAATTGTGTAAAAATGTAACCACATGTCAGTTCTCGTATAATATATATGTCCAATGACTACCCGTTTATCATCTGCATTTCTTCTTGGTGTAGCAGTTTTAATGGCCAGTAGTATACTTCGGAGAAGCAAGAAATTTAAGCACAGCAACCTGGACGCCGTAACATTATCTTCAAAGAAAAAAGAGGGGGTAAATAATTACAAGGCTCGAAGAACTATCATCTCATAATCCATCGTAATTATTATTCTTAAAACTATTAATTAATCTGTAGAACAGAGAAGAGGGCTTGAGAGCCCAGACTTGTCAAGACGAGCTGTTGCAATCAGGTTATTAAAAGTGGGACAACAGGCGCACACACCTCTAGCCGGTCTGCCACCCACGTTACAACACCGACGCGCACGGCTCGACTGGTGCTGTCAGAGGATCACTTGGAAGATCGAATGGCGCACCGTGGTCTTCAGCAATGAAGTCACATTCTGCCTGCATGCAAGAGATGCTCGTTTGCGCGTACGACGTAGATCTGTTGAGCACTATCTCGTAGAGTAAATTTGTCCGAGTCACACCGGATTCAGCCCAGGCCTTAAGGTCTGGGGAACGATAAGTACAACTCTCGTTCACTTTGGTGTTTCTGAGGGAGGGGGGAGGGGGGGGCGCTAAGCAGCGCTCGGTATGTGCAGTCCCATTCTTTTGCTATTCTTGCAACGGGAAGGTGGTGTGTCGTTCCAACAGGATAACGCTCGCCCACACATTGTCCGTGAAACTCCACGTGCTCTGCAAGACGTACAGTAACTTCCCTGGCCAGAACAGTATCCAGACCTGTCTCTAAACGAGCACAGGTGGGATACGATGGGACGAGAAGTGACTCGTGCGACTCGTCAAGAAACAACTCTTGCAGAACTACGCGAACAGGTCGAGAAGGTATGGCATAACGTATCCCAGGACAGTATTCGTCATCTATACGATCGAATGGATGCAAGAGTCAGAGCCTGCATTGCCACCTGAGGAGGCACTAATATGGATCGCTACCTGGTACTTCAGAACCGCTTGTGCTGTTGATCTGTAAATGTAATCACTTCATTTACACTACATGCGCTGTAGCAATAATAAATCTTGAGTGAATTGGAAAACTCTGAAAGGTTGTACTAATTTTTTTCCTACAGTGTAGTATGTCACCATATGATACAGTATCCTTTTGTTTTGTTATTTCATTTTTTTAAATCTGGCATGTACATATTTTCATTATTTCTTTGCCAGTGATGATCAGCTGTAATATTTTGGTAAAAGTTCCATCTGAACAGTTGCAAAGTGGACGCACTGGCAATGTCACGGACATTTCATTATAAAGAATCAGAGATGGTGTAGATGATGCGTAGGATCTGTGGCGTACGAGGGATCAAGTGGACAGTCTGAAATCACCAGTTAATTAAATTTGGCGCAATGTAGCTGCGAGAAAAGGCTCCCACAAGTGGGTGTCTGTGTTCACGGTATGTTGCCAACGCGCGCGGCAACGTGGCAAGGTGTGAGGGGCATGTAATCCTGTAAACTACAGTACAGTGCTAATTAATGAAGTGGCTTCAAGAGGACTGTAAAGGGTGGGTGCGGTGTAGCTAAAACACATTCGCAAATTATCCACAACTGTAAGACGAGCCAGAGCAGGTATAACTGTTGCCTCTAAACTAAGACACGGCGCCACCAGTCTAACATCAAGTAACACTGTACCATTTCAGACGACTAGTGCTGTAAAAGACTTGCCAGTGTCGTAAAGTTTTCTTCGGACAATACACTGATGAGTGTGTGAAACTTAGTCATAATCCTATAAATAATTAATTACCCAAGCCATTATTGCCATAAGAAGAGTCCATATCCTACCATCCTAACAACTACATATCACATAATAAAAAAGAGAAATGTTACAATCTAAAAACTGGTAGATGTGCCAGAAAATAAAGCTAAATGTTGTCTCAGATTAAAAGAGCAATCCTTGTAGTTAAAATCGTTACGTAAATTCTGAACCCCAGTAATATTAAGTTTTTTAAAGTAATATTCATTAAATGTTCAAATTATTGAATCTGGTAGACGATAATGATTTTCATTATTTTATTCAGATATATTACTTAGTTTTGTGAGTTTAATTTCGTGTATCGATATCGTGGCCATCGCATTTCGGCGTTACCTTCGATTGTTGCTGTTATTTCTCACGTCACATATGTTTAAATGTTCTATTTTTGGTAACGAATTTTGAATGTTTGTAAGAAGTGGTTAGTTGTACTCAGTGACAGTGGATATTACTTTGATATCACGCAACGTAGTTCTTACCATGTCGTGCGAGACAATATGTCCGTCAATTCTGAATCTAAATAGTCCTAAAGTGTTGAAATTAATAGTAACTGACCAAATGGATTTTTGTGATAACTTAGTAATCTTCTCCTCCCACACCATTCTCTGTCTTTGCACAAATTTTGAAAGCTTCGAGAGGCGTAAGATATACAAAAGAATAACTTTTTACTTATCTTCATTATCTCTTTGTTGTTGTCGATGGCTGAAAGTTTTGCCTACCAGGGGAACATTCTTGCAGCTGAAATTTCGATTTCGTAGGTTCTTTATGACAAAATAACTGGTGAAGATTGGCCTATATTATTCTTGAATTTTATTCTCTGTCACATCTTTCAACATACCACCGTTTTTACATTTTCCACATTAAAAAAAAAAAACAATAACTACATAGTTGATGACAAACTTAGAAAACGTCTACTTCCATCAGAGGCCTGCCCACCACTACTTACATTCTGCGGTACTCACGTTATTGCAAAGAGTTTACAAAGCAAAAGAGTTTACAAACATTCTTTACCAAACAAGAATATTCACCAAATTATATCATTATTTTATAAATAAATCCAGAAATAAATTTAATAGAGTTACATTGTGCAATTAATAATATGAATTCTAGGTATACCAGACATTTCGTAATTTCAAATATTTTTAAAAGTACATATCGATTGTAACATATTAATTTCTTTTTTATACATTTTAGCCTGAACTATAGCTAATAAATCGTACACAACATCATATGAATTCTTCTAATGAAACAGCTGAGACAATTTTAACCTATGCAAAAATCGATTGTATAAATGGTATCAGTTATCTCTATATAAAAAAAGGTAATAATAGAGGATGGTGATTCATTATAACTTGCGTATTCAATAGAGCTCCCACATAAGTAATGGCCGTCGTCGTTCACGCACATATCCTTAGTTGTAATGTATATAAGTTCAGATTCAATGTAATCCAATTAATAGCAAAACTGTTGTGGACTTTAGGACTAACGACCGTATTATTCGCATCTGTAATTAAATTTTCAGTAAACTGCAGTTTGTTAACCAGTAACAAATTCAAGTAACTGATCAAAATTAACCGTGAAGCATATTTATACCCATTCGTTATTAGGACAAAATTCTGTGTGTCATAGTAACAAGCAGTTGTATACTTTCCCACATCATTTCGGTTTATTTTCTTCAGAGATGATGCAATTTTCGGTAAATGGGTACACTTGAACACGGTCCACTGCAAGAATACCGAAGGCAGTGAGAGAGTTACGAGATATTATGCATCGCAGACAAATTTACTGGTAAAAATTCCAAGATAGTCCTTTCCAAGAAGTCAGGCAAAATGTTACATCCTTCCACATATATGACTGCAGTGGGAATATTAGAGATGTTAGTGCGCATATAGAAGCTTATCGGCATTTGTCCTTCCCACACACCATCTCGGCTAGGAATCCATCCAAAAATGACTTTGAGTGTAAATTTAGATGGGTGCAACAGAACCAATGCGCCTAAAAACGAGTTAGTAAGCAATCCAACTTACTCGTCTGTGTAGAGGTTTGCGGTTCTTCCAGGCGTTTCGCGTCGAGAGCTGCTGTTCGTGGTCAACGCAACGTATTTAACGTAATAAACTCCGTTGCCTATTGCAGACTGCCGGCCGCGGTGGTCTAGCGGTTCTGGCGCTGCAGTCCGGAACCGCGGGACTGCTACGGTCGCAGGTTCGAATCCTGCCTTGGGCATGGGTGTGTGTGATGTGCTTAGGTTAGTTAGGTTTAAGTAGTTCTAAGTTCTAGGGGACTTATGACCTAAGATGTTGAGTCCCATAGTGCTCAGAGCCATTTGAACCATTTGAACCTATTGCAGACTACTACTAGTTGCAATGCACACAGCTGAGTTCGGCATTGATGGGAGACGTTTTTACTATCGTGTAGTGCTAAGTGGCTTAGTGAACGAAAGCTGTAGATATAAAAGTTACATTTATCTCACCAATGAATACAACTTCAACAAGAAGGTGACGGTGAATACGTGTAACTTTAGAGAATTATGAAGCTATCTGTTAACTTCAGTTTACATATCTGTTGTAACAAACTATAAATTTAAAATCATCTTGCAGTTAATGCTTCAATTTGACGATATGACAATTTAAGTCTGATAACAATTATTCATTTCCATTCTGGAAAAATTGGAGTAATTTAATTCCTGTTTACAGATTTTCTGAATTACACCAATACACACTTAACTGACATACACCGTACCTTGTACGACTGAATAATTACTTCTTCCTTTGATGATTTTTGTCTGACTTGCGTGGGTTTATCAATTTTAGACGATATCTACTGCTGCTTTTACTATGACATTGGAAGTTCAGTGGCGCTTTTGCTGAAGATATAATGTTTTACCAGATTTTCATTGGTGGTTCGTCGTTAAACATATTGATATTTTAGATTAGATTACATACCCTCTTCGACCCACAGAGCCATAGAGACGACATCCTCGACACGTGGAACACATCAGAAAAACAAAAACACATAGTAAAGTAATTATCTCAAAATATCTTATATATGAAACTGTTCTCTATGGCGTGGAAAAAATAAAAAAAAAGAGTTTTACAATAGAAACATCAGTTAAAAATTACCACAGGTATACAGTTGTACGCATGAAAGTTTACAGAAATAGCTGCAACCAGTCGCCTTTTGTGATGGTTCAATTCTTTATTATACCATGACCGGTTTCGAATCGCCTAAAACCTCATCTCTAAATGATATACACTTTTAATGGTTGTTTGTAGCATTGTGGGGGTCGCATAGCGGTGGCTAGATAGAAAAGACTGTACAGATAAACACTGTATGTGGAGGAGTGTCAGGAATAATTTACATCAGAAGATTCCAGATACCTCCTCACATTCAGTGGTTAATTCTTTCGCCATTCCTGTCTTGTTACAGATATACGACCCCCACAGTGCTACAAACAATCATCAGAAGTGTGTGCTCTCTAAAGATGAATCGCTAGGCGATTCGAAACCGGTCATAGTATAGTAAAAAACTGAACCATCACAAAATGAAAAATTATCGCAGTTGTTTCTAAAAACCTATATTCTTGACAGTTCCACATTCACAATCGATAAAAGTTTTAATTGTATTATTGATTTCAAGACTAATGTAGCCAAGCATCATCAAAAAGAAAAAGAAAAGTTTGCTAGGTTTGCTTAAACAGACCACTGTATTGCACTGAAGCTACGCCGACATCAGATTTGAGATATTAGAACAACGACTTGATCTGGTACGATATTCATCAGTCGAGTAGGAAAAGTAGGCTAGCAATAAAGGGCTCGTCTTAATGTGTATTCTGGCAGTAGTCAAACCATTTATGGTTGCTGGGAAGCTACTGAAAATATGTATTCCTGAATAAAGGAAGCCATTCGGGACCTAACAGAATGACTTTAAGTCTTTATGAAGATTTTTGTTCTTGCTTGTAGTGATCCTAACTAAGTCGTTGGTTTGCGGGAGAGATTGCATGGGGGCTTAATTAAATATAATGCAAATAATTTTAATTTTTTGATTTAGTAGCTGTCTCGTAACCGGTTGACCCTGACTAGTATTAGTACGCAATCTGACTGCATAGAATAACAACAAAGAATGAAAGGAAACTTCCGTTAACACAATTAATGAATTAAGTCCCCAGCAACTATAAAAGCTACGAAACAACAAAGCACAAGTGTAACTGTTCTGTGTGTGGAAGTGTGAATCAACGTACACATCTGGCACGGTTCTTCCTCAATAAGACAAGATATTTTAAATACCATTTACACTGAATTAATTAAATAAAACTGAAATACTATAATTGCACATAGAAACCCGAATTACAGTCTAATACATGAACATAAGCCAGATGCTTTGTTGACTGAACCTGTGACCAAGAGGCATTGTTAGTTAGGAAATTTTAAAAAAAAATTAAAAAAATGTTTTTTACCTTCATATATATTGACTAAAAATACACTCTGATCATTACAACATCTCCATTCGAACAACATCTGCTGTCTAGCCCATCAAAACAACTGCACACGACATGGCCTCAAATAGTACCGCTATCAACATCCTCTCAGCAAAGCACTAACTACCACAACTTCTGAACAAGCACTGCCAGTGGAGGCGGCGGAATAAAACTCTTTGGCGCAATCTCTGGCGCTGTGACTCAGTGTAGCCACCTTTCAAGATATACTGTATAATTACGTCATAATTCATTCCGGAATAAATACAGCAAGAATCAGTAATTAGTTTATCCAGTTTTAAAGAGGTTACTGCAAAATATTCTTATATTTACACCACAAATACGTGGAGAATTCAGAAAGAAAGTTACACGTGTCATCCCACGGCCATGGCGCAATGAGAAAGGCGCATTGTCAGAAAAGAGTACATACCTCCTGCTCCACATTTCCTCCAAAACAGTTCTGTTGCATTACGGATAACAGGTGCATCGCAGTGTGCAACTGAAATTTAGCGGTAACTAGAAACATCCTCCAAGATTTGAAGTACGTAAGACAGTACTAAATGGCTCTGAGCACTATGCGACTTAACTTCTGAGGTCATCAGTCGCCTATAACTTAGAACTAATTAAACCTAACTAACCTAAGGACATCACACATATCCATGCCCGAGGCAGGATTCGAGCCTGCGACCGTAGCGGTCGCTCGGCTCCAGACTGTAGCGCCTAGAACCGCACGGCCACTCCGGCCGGCTAAGACAGTACTATTCTCATGGGTAAAGTGTCTAAATTTCACACTGATTCAACGTAAAATTTTGACAGTATATGGAATGCAGTTGTAGGGGAAGAAGTAGAAGAAAATTTGACTGGGTACTATGGGCCTGGGACAAGGAAAGAGCAAGGAGAAAGACTAACTGAGTTCTGTAATAAATTTTGGCTAGTAACAGCGAAAACTCAGTTCAAGAATCACAAGAGAAGGAGACATACTTGGAAAAGGCCAGGTGATACGAGCAGGTTTCAGTTAGATTACATCATGATCAGACAGAGATTCCGAAATCAGATACTGGATTGTCAGGCGTGTTCAGGAGCAGATTTAGACGCAGGTCACAATTTAGTAGTGATGAAGAGTAGACTGAAGTTTAACAGATAACTCAGGAAGAACCAATACGCAAAGAAGTGGACACGGAAGTACTAAGGAATGACGAGATACGGTTGAAGTTCTCTAAGGCTATAGATACAGAAATAAGGAATAGCTCAGTAGGCAGTAAGGTTGAGCGGAATGGACGTCTCTAAAAATGGCAATCGCAGAAGTTGGAAAGAAAAACATACGTGCAAAGAAGGTATCTGCGAAGAAACCATGGGTAATAAAAGAAATAATTCAGCTGATCGATGAAAGAAGGAAGTACAAAAACGTTCAGGGAAATTCAGAAATACAAGTCGCTGAGAAGTGAAATAAATAGGAAGTGCAGGGAAACTATAACGAAATGGCTGCAGAAAAAATGTGAATGAAGAGGAGAGAGCGGATAGGTCGAAGGAATACATTGAAGGCCTCTATAAGGGGGGAGATTAGCCTGATGCGATAGAGGGAGAAACAGGAGTCGGTTTAGAAGAGATAAGGGATTCAGTATTAGAATCAGAATTTAAGAGAGCTTTGGAGGATTAAGATCAAATAAGGCAGAAGGGATAGATAACATTCCATCAGAATTTCTAAAATCATTGGGGGAAGTGCCAACAAAAGGACTATTCACGTTGGTGTGTAGAATGTTTGAGTCTGACGACATACCAACCGACATTTGGAAAAATGTCATCGCCGCGCGGGGTAGCCGCGCGGTCTCCGGCGCCTTGTCACGGCCCGCGCGGCTCCTCCCGTCGGATGTTCGAGTCCTTCCTCGGGCATGGGTGTGTGTGTTGTCCTTAGCGTAAGTTAGTTTAAGTTAGATTAAGTGGTGCGTAAGCTTAGGGACGGATGACCTCAGCAGTTTGGTCCCATAACACTACCACAAATTTTCAAATTTCCAAAAATGTCATCAACGCAATTCCGAGGACCGCAAGAGCTGACAAGTGCGAGAATTACCGCACAATGAGCTTAACAGCTAATTCATCCAAGTTGCTGACAAGAATAATATAAAGAATAACGGAAAAGAAAGTTGAGGATGTTTTAGGTGACGATCAGTTTGGCTTTAGGAAAGGTACAGGCACAGGACAGGCAATTCTTACGTTGCGGTTGATAATGGAAGCAAGACTAAAGAAAAATCAAGGCAAGTACATAGGACTTGTCAAACTTGGAAAAAGCGTTCGACAATGTAAAATGGAGCAATTCTGTGAGAAACAGGGGTAAGCTATAGGGAGAGACGGATAATGTACAACATGTATCAGAGCCAAGAGGGTGTAATAAGAGTGGACGACCAAGAACGAAGTGCTCGGATTAAAAGGGTGTAAGATAAGGATGTAGTCTTCCGCCCTACTGTTCAATCTGTACATCCAGGAAGAAATGATGGAAATAAAAGAAAGGTTCAGGAGTAGGATTAAAATTCAAAGTGGAAGGATATCAGTGATGCGATTCGCTGAGGACATTGCTCTCCTGAGTGAAAGTGAGGAAGAATTACATAATTTGCTGAATGGAATGAACAATCTAATGAGTATAATAGAGTAATTCGAAGAAAGACGAAAGTAATGAGAACTAGCAGAAATGAGAAAGGCGAGTAAATTAACATCAGAATTGATGGTCACGAATCAGACGAAGTTAAGGAATTCTGCTATCTAGACAGCAAAATAACTAATGACACGTTCATAGACTAATGACGGATGGAGCAAGACGAGCACAGGCAAAAAGGGCATTATTGGCCGAGAAAAGTCTACTAATATCAAACATAGGCCTTGATTTAAGGAAGAAATTTATGAGACTGTACGTCTGGAGCACAGGATTGAACGGATTGAAAGATGGAATGTGAGAAAACCACTCGGAAGAGAATCGAAGCATTTGAGATGTGGTGCTACAGACGAATGTTGAAAATTAGGTGGACTGATAAGGCAAGGAAAGAGGAGGTTCTGCGCAGAATCGGAGAGGAACGACATATGTGACAAACACTGATAAGAAGGGACATGATGGTAAGACATCTATAAGACATGAGGGACTGACATCCATCATACTAGAGGGGGCTGTAGAGGGCAAAAACTGTAGAAGGAGACAGAGATTGAAATACACCCAGCAAATAGTTGAGGACGTAGGTTGTGAGTGCTACTCTGAAATGAGATACCTATAAGAGTCTATAAAGATTATGCGAAAGAACTTGCCCCTCTTCCAGCAGTAATTTATCGTAGATCAATTGAGCAACAAAAGGTACCTAACGACATGTTTTATGCTCAAGAATTATGAGGCTTTTGGAAAATGAACATCTCCTCTAAAAAAAATCAACACGGATTCCGCAAACAGAGATCCTGCGCAACTCAGCTCGCTCTGTTCTTCCTTGAGATCCACAGCGCAGTGGACAACGACACTCAGGTTGATGCCGTGTTCCTTGGTTTCAGTAGGGCATTTGAAACGTCCCGCATTGCGGTTTAATGAAAAAAATAGGAGCATACGGAGTATCGGAGCAGACTTGCGATTGGATTCAAGACTTTCTTGCAGATAGAACTCAACACTTCGCTCTTAACGGATTACAGATGTAAAAATAATATCCGGAGTACCACAGGGAAGTGATATAGGACCGTTGCTGTTAACAGTAAATATAAACGATCTTGTAGAAAGCGTCGGATGCTCTTTAAGGCTATTCGCAGATGATGCAGTTGTCTATACCAAAGTAGCAACGCCAGAAGATAGTAAGAATTTGCAGAACGACCTGGAGAGAATTGATGAGTGGTGCAGGCTCTGGCTGTTGACCCTGAACGTTAATAAATGTAACATATTGGGCATACATAGGAAAAGAAATCTACTACTGTGCAGCTACACTATTGATGACAAACAGTTGGAGACAGCGTCTGCCGTACAATATCTAGGTGTAACTATCCAGAGGGACATTAAGTTGAATGACCACATAAATCAGATAGTGGGAAAGCAGACACCAGACTCAGGTTCATCGGAAGAATCTTAAGGAAATGTAACTCATCCACGGAAGAAGTGGCTTGTTAGGCGCTTGTTCGCCCGAATCTTGAGGTTTGTTCATCTATCTGGGATCCCTATCAGTTAGGACTGATGGGGGAGATAGAGAAGATCCAAAGAAGAGCGGCGCGTTTCGTCACTGGGTCGTTTAGCTGACGAGAGAGCGTTACGGAGATACTACACAAACTCCACTGACAGACGTTACAAGAGAGGCGTTGTGCATCACGGAGAGATGCACTTTTCAGGAGGAGTCGGACAACATATTACTTCCCCCCGCATACGTCTCGCGTAATGACCACGAGGAGAAAATTCGGGAAATTAAAGCCATTCTTCCCACGCACTATTCGCGAGTGGAACAGAGTTGGAGGGATCAGACAGTGGTACCGAAAGTACCCTCCGCCACACACCATTAGCTGGCTTGCGGAGTATGTGATGCAGATGTAGATGAAGAGGTTGGCACAGGTGAGAAATTCGTGGCAGGCAACCGCAAACCAGTCAGAAGACTGATGAAAAAAAAAAAAAGACCAAATACAGTGTCACATCCAGTCGTAGTGAAATGGCGGCCACAATTTGACCGACGGCGTTCAGATACGGGTGACCTCTGACCAGGAAGCTCAGCTGAAAGTGTGGCGTATCCATGGCTGCACTCTTGCATGTTCGGCCACCACGCTTACGGATACGCTTAGGAGGCCTAGTCCCTGTGTTACCTCGGAGGATGTTTACCAACAGAGAAGTCGCTGAAATGTTTACCGCCACAGCGTCCGGGGGCGTGTGAGTCGCATCGCATGTACCTATTTGCGTCCGCGCGGTCACGTATCCACGTGACGCCGGTGGCGCGTGTGATCTTTCGCCGGATGCGTACTTAGCTCGCACCAGTTAAGCTCCGGACTCCAACCCCTGCTGCTGCCCGCCAAGGTGTCGTGTCGCCCTCACACTTGCCGTGAGCAGCGCACGACGCAGCACTTCCGTACGCCACACATAGCGGTATTTTGCCCCAAAGCTGCCCAAAAGTCCGCTTTTCAAAATGGAGTAATTTCTGAAATGCATAACTTCCTGAGATAATCTGGTAAATGGGGCCTCGCCGACGCAGTGTACTATTTGCTTATACTGCGCACTGATGCACAGTAGAACCAGCCTATATCTGCGCTTCGCTTGCAGTGTTCCTTGTAAAGGGACACCCTCCTCTAGCATTACTTTTCAACAGAAGTAGTCGAAACCAGAAATATCTTCGAATTTTGAATAGATTAATATTAACTCAGCTGTTTTTCTAAAAGAATTTCATATGATTTTGTACACGACGTAAAAAGAAATTACTTTATTTTCGTCGTTACAATCGATATGCACTAGCTCTGAATGTACAGTTGAAATTATTTTTCTTTTAGAAACGTCTGAAATTACGAAACATTTGGTACACTTAAAATTTCTATTGTTAATTACGCAATTTAGTACTGTTTATTACGTTTGTTTCTGGGTTCATTTATAAAATAATAATATAAATTACTAGAAATTCATTTATCAAGACAATTTGTAAACCCTTTGGAATATTGTTATTACCGCAGAGTGAGGTAGTAGTGGGCATGCCTCTGATGTGATCGGTCGTGTTTTTATTTTTGGGAAGAACAATGTAATTTTCGGCTTTGTTAATGTGAAAATTCGAAAGACAGTGTGATACAGAAAAATGTGAGAGAATAAATTATCGTGAAAAAAATAAAAAATCTGAACAGGCTTACTTCGAAATTAATTATGTCAGTTGGAACCATCAGAACCTATAACTTAAAAAAATTCACCCCTAGAGGTGAAGAACTGGAGTAAACGACGAGAAAAGAAAATCAGAAAAAAGTTATTGTAAATCTTAATCCTCTCGAAACTTATTACAAGAGTTCACCATAAACACAGTGACAATCAACAAATGATGTGAGGGAGGGGTAGATTACAACCTGAAGCTCCTGTACTGGCTTTAAATCACTCTAGATTTTGAATAGGTTAAAGTGTGCTTTCACTTGGAGTGCGACGAGAAGCAGTATGTATTCCAAAGATTCGGGTACGTACCGTTATTTTCAATTATTTTCATTCATATTACTTGGTACTTCAATGTTAATCGTCGTTTTTGTTATAGTTCACGGTATTTCCCTGCATATTTGTTAATACAATGTGACAGAAAAATCATTGCCCTACTGAAAATTTAAAAAAGCAGCCGCTGAATTCCGTATGATTTTGTACGATTTTTTTTACGTTAATGAGTAATTGGCTATAAAAAAGTTATCTCCGAAATGAATTCTGAAAGTATTTTCTTTTTATCCTAGGTTCTTCGAAAGCCAAAATTATAACAAGAAAAGGCCTCTGTGGCCTTATGAAGATATGTTCTTAAAAAGAGTTTGTGAAGAGATTTGGCTTTATGGAAAATTATTTATTAATAGATTCTACCTTCCCTGAGGAAGAAAGTTTTTGAATATAAACTGTCTTATATAAAGTCACGATTAAAGAATCTGTGGCTTGCCTCACACAAAGTTGAAAGTGCCTTCTTAAAAAATAACCGTAATTGGCTGCGAAGTACAATTACAATTACGTGTTGCAAACCTCAAGATTGTACGCCATCAAAGTCGTTTGTGTAGCTAAGTTAAGGCAGTAGATGGTGTAAGAGATAGCTATCGAGAAACAATTTTGGAACCACAGGATTAACGTATGGCGGTCAAGTGAAGCTCCCAGAATCTGGAAATGTTGTTCCAAAGCAATTAAAGGTATTACTTTATCTCCTACACGAGAAGCTAAATACAGACAAGCATTAGATCTGAGTAGTGGAGTCTTACAAGCAAGGTAATGACTTTCTCGTATCTAAGCCTTGTCAATCTGTGTGGAAGCCTCACTGATAAGGAAACAATACGAAATAATTAGAACATCTGATAAGAAGTATAGGCCTGTTACACTATCCTTCAAGAGGCTAAGAACCTTCGCTAGCCTGTCACTCAATCCTACCAGGTGCCAGCCATTTGCGTGGGGATTCAACTTTAAGCCTTGCTTAATGACACATGTCACCAATTAATATCATATTTGGAAGAAGTTTTAAATGATCTTCCAAATGATGACATAAAGCTATTGGAACTTATCTATAAATGAGGTTCTGACGGTTCACAGCAAATTCAGTTTAAACAAAAATTTGAAAATAACCATGACTGATGCGAATAAACCTGTCATCTTTAGTACCACTCCAACTTATTAGTCCCGCGAGTAAAGACCTAATTCTTTGGAAAAATCATACACCAGCCCTTTCTCGCGCTTGCATACGAGTAAGAATTAGATTTATTCATGAAACACCTAACATTACTAGTGAAGAAATTGGTTTCATCAACAGACGAACTCGAACATTACAAGAAACAAAAACTGGTAGAACAGAGGGTGATTTCTCCATAAAACACACAATTGCTGATGACTATGGTAGATGCATGAGTCTGCAGTGCAGCAACAGAGGCAGCATCGACAATGAGGTGCTGTATTTGCAAAGCTACCTCGACAGACTTGTCAAAAACCAAAGTGGTAAATACAAAAGCTCCTCAGTTCGGCCTGTCTATACTCCATTCCCTAATTAAATTATTCAAATTTTTGTTTCGTTTGTCCTCTAAAATAAACATCAAGGTGTGCCACATCCGTTCAAAAAGGAAAAGAAACTTGATGAAGAGAGGAAAAAAGTCACACAAGAAATGTTCAGAAACCGATTTGAATTAACTGCAGATGTTCGCAAGCTAGGCTATTGAAATAGCAATGATGGAAATACCAGCTTTTTAGACCCTGAAACATCAGCAGAAATCACAGGTGTAGATCTGCAATTCATCTATTGATTGAGGTTTTTCTAGAATAGTGGCTCCCAGCCTGTGGCTAATTACCTCCTGAGGGGCAAAATGAAATTTTCTGATGGGTAAAAACTAAGTGATTCGATTCTGTTTCAGCCACGCAATAAAGTTATTTTCAAAAGATAATTACTATTATCACAGTTATGTAAGACTAATACTGATAAGTTATCAATATAATTACTTTTTCCAATTAGTAACATTAATGCACTGGAGGTTACAGGTTCCTCACATAGTTCGTCCAGTACACACATAAGTTGTGGCTTGTCCCATACATCGCTGATGTAAAAGTGAGACATATATCTAACAAATGTTAAACATCTCAAGAAAATGTATTCTCCAAGTTGTAGATAGTACCTGAACTGCATGAACTGTATGATTAAGTACCTGAAATAGTCCGTAAATTGCTTCCGTACTCGCTTCGAAACGGATAAATGAATTAATTGACAGCACGACACAGCAGTAACTACATAAGGGCTACTATAATGCTTACACAGTATTAGTCTTATTCTTCTTCTTATTATTATTATTAGAGTGGTTAGATGCAAAACTTTAACAGCCTGAAGTCTTCCAATTTTTGCCAGTTCAGAAGTGAGGAGTGCAGCAATCAAGTAATTTACGAACGGCAAGTGTAGCGCATGTATTTTAACTTGGCTGATTTTAAATTGGGTCGCAGTGTGCAGGTCATGCAAGTGCCGCAGTGAAGAGTAATGCAGGGGATGTACGTTTTGTAACAAGTGTGTGCCCTCACTGTGGATAGTTAGCTTTCTTATCTGAGAAGGATTTGTGGGTAGCACTTGCGAAGCACCACGAATCCGTTCGTCGTTCATTCTAAATGTGACCATCCCCTCTCGCCCCCCCCCCCCCCCCCCACCGACACACAAATGGGAGTCATCTTTCATCATTTTAAAAATAAAAGTTTTCCAAGAAAATTCTTACATTTTACAATTTAGTTAGGTGCTAAAGTTGTGATAATGCGGGGGAGGAGGGACAACAGACTGCAGGGGGTTGGGGGTACTAGCTAATGTCTGATTGCACTCAGGAGTAATGGTCTAAGAAAGATAGGGAACCAGCGTTCTAGGAGCTATTTACAGTGGACGTAAGACGGACATAGACAAATTTTCTGCTGGTACTGACAAACAGCGAGACTGTATGTTGACTTATAGTCATGGCATCGTACAAGGGATAGGAAAAATAATGTGAACACCTTTACTTACTTAGGAACGGTTTATCAATAAGGGGTTCGACCCCCATTTGCCCGTAATACAGTTGTGAGTCTTCTTGGAACACTGACATGTAATAATCGCATAGTCTCCAGTGGAATATTGTGCTACTCTTCGGTCAGAACCTCTTATAACTCCTGTAGTGACGAGGGAGGCAGAAATCTGCTCCGGAATCTGCGCTCCGATACCGCCCACAAGGGACTGTGTTGGCCAGGGAAGACGCTGCAGTTCAGTTGCATGCTCCTCATACCACGATTGTACTGTCCTGGCTGTGTGAATGGGTGCATTATCGTCCTGAAATATGGCATCATTTTTGGGGAATAACATTTAAATCATAGGGTGCAGCTGATCACCTAAAATGTTCACATAATTATTGTCTGTAACACGACCCTTGAGAGTAATGATGGGACCAACAGGATATCATGATATGGCTGCCCACACCATCACACTTCCACCTTCGTGCTTAACCGCTGGAACCAAGCAATCAGGATTGTAGGCTCTGAGCACTATGGGACTTAACATCTGAGGTCATCAGTTCCCTAGAACTTAGAACTACTTAAACCTAACTAACCTAAGGACATAACACACATCCATGCACGAGGCAGGATTCGAACCTGCGACCGTAGCGGTCGTGCGGTTCTAGACTGAAGCGCCTAGAACCGCTCGGCCACACCGGCCGGTCATCAGGATTGTAGGCTTCTTTTGGTGTTCTCCAGACGTAAACCCGGTTCGATGTTGGAAATAACGAAAACGTTGACTCGTCGGACCATACGACGTGTTTCCACTGATCAGCCGTCCAAGATTTATGCTCCTGACACCATGTTTTACGCTTCTTTGCGTTGGTTGTCGTCACTTATGGTTTCGGTATCCGTGAATATTTCCTTTATGGGGTTCTCGGTGGACAGTGTCGATGGATACGGGTCTCTAAGATGGCTACTGAGCTCTGCAGTCACTTTAACCGCTGCAGTTTTGTGTTGTTTTGACGCAATTCGTGTTAGCGTACGACGATTTCTGTCATATAGATTTGATTTGCGCCCACTATTACGTTTACACGATGATGTCTTTCCATGTTTGTGCAGGCTGTCATGACTATTGAAACAGTTGCTCTTCAAACATTCTATAAGTTGGCTGTCTTGGTTACTGATGCTCAAACTAAGCGCGCCCCCAAAATCTGCCCTCTCTGGAACTGTTATGTCTTTCATTGCACGTCGACCTCTGCCTCTGAATGAAAATACGAAGTGTGCAGTAGTCGTAAACAACCATCCCATTACTTCCACTGATCACATTATTTTGCCTATCCCCTGTATGTCTCCCACCGCACACAAGATCTTGGTGCATGGTCCAACAGTCATTGAACGTGCCCTTTTACCCACAGGTAGTTTAACAAAAGAAGCAGCCGAGGCCGGCAATAAGCGCTTTATTCTATATCGCCATCGTTTGCCACGAAATTCTCATGAGAAGTAAGCAATCGGCACGAAATAAACAGGCTACTGCTGACGTGTTATCCATTAATAACAGGCATGAGACCGAGGTCAAAGACAACCAGCAATGTTTTCTAAAACAAAGATTACATTTACTGCCCCTACGCGAAGAATGGACCAGACAGGCCCCTCAGGCTAAAAATGATAATGAATGGAGTTCCCAACAGAAACAGACTGCTCAGATGGACGGAACTGGGAGGCATCATCTGAATAATACACTACTGTCCATTAAAATTGCTACACCACGAAGATGACGTGCTACAGACGCGGAATTTAACCGACAGGAAGAAGATGCTGTGATATGCAAATGATTAGCTTTTCAGAGCATTCACACAAGGTTGGCGCCGGTGGCGACACCTACAACGTCCTGACATGAGGAAAGTTTCCAACCGATTTCTCATATACAAACAGCAGTTGACCGCCGTTGCCTGGTGAAACGTTGTTGTGATGTCTGTGTAAGGAGGAGAAATGCGTACCATCACGTTTCCGACTTTGATAAAGGTCGGATTGTAACCTACCGCGATTGCGGTTTATCGTATCGCGACATTGCAGCTCGCGTTGGTCGAGATCCAATGACTGTTAGCAGAATATAGAATCGGTGGATTCAGGAGGGTAATACGGAACGCCGTGCTGGATCCCAACGGCCTCATACCACTAGCAGTCGAGATGACAGGCATCTTATCCGCATGGCTGTAATGGATCGTGTAGCCACGTCTCGATCCCTGAGTCAACAGATGGGGAGGTTTGCAAGACAACAACCATCTGCACGAACAGTTCGACGACGTTTGCAGCAGCGTGGACTAACAGCTCGGAGACCACGGCTGCGGTTACCCTTGACGCTGCATCACAGACAGGAGCGCCTTCGATGGTGTACTCAGCGACGAACCTGGGTGCACGAATGGCAAAACGTTATTTTTTCGGATGAATCCAGGTTTTGCTTACAGCATCATGACGGTCGCATACGTGTTTGGCGACATCGCGGTGAACGCACGTTGGAAGCGTGTATTCGTCATCGCCATACTGGCGTATCACCCGGCGTGATGGTATGGGGTGCCATTGGTTGCACGTCTCGGTCACCTCTTGTTCGCATTGATGGCACTTTGAACAGTGGACGTTACATTTCAGATGCGTTACGACCCGTGGCTCTACCCTTAATTCGATCCCTGCGAAGCCCTACATTTCAGCAGGATAATGCACGACCGCATGTTGCAGGTCCTGTACGGGCCTTTCTGGATACAGAAAATGTTCGACTGCTGTCCTGGCCAGCACATTCTCCAGATCTCTCACCAATTGAAAACGCCTGGTCGATGGTGGCCTAGCATCTGGCTCGTCACAGTACGCCAGTCACTACTCTTGATGAACTGTGGTATCGTGTTGAAGCTGCATGGGATGCTGTACCTGTACACGCCATCCAAGCTCTGTTTGACTCAATGCCCAGGCGTACCAAGGCCGTTATTACGGCCTGAGGTGGTTGTTCTGGGTACTGATTTCTCAGGATCTACGCACCCAAATTGCGTGAAAATGTAATCACATGTCAATTCTAGTATAATATATTTATCATCTGCATTTCTTCTTGGTGTAGCAATTTTAATGGCCAGTAGTGTACATAGCATTCTACGTAAGAAATAAAGAATCTTATAGAAATACCGTAATTGTTTTATTTCATGTTGTAACTTTGGCCAACTTCGTGCATGAAATACGCGTATGTGCACCGCCTCCGAGGGCACCGCTTAGACTATCTGCATGTGACTGTCCACAAAGTCGTCACTTCGCGGGACCGTGTCGTTCACTTACCCTCCCTGTTCCCCGCCACATCGACGTTCATGGGCTTTGTCCCAGTGACCACCTGTCGGGCACCGTGTCGAGGATCGAAATTTCCATTATCACGTTGTGAGGGACATCGGTTCTCAGAAACCGTATGTAGTTTGTTATGTTAATAAATAGTTGATACTGCAAGTTGTGTATTTCAGCACTGCTAGTAACACGACCACGGTTAAGGACACTCCAGTAATAGCGACGAGGCTGTTTTTCACATGTCTTTTTGTGTTTCCCGAAGTATATTATGTAGTTCGTTGGACTGAAGCAGACCGTTAATTTCAAATGTGTGTGTTTGGTGTTCAACCTACTGGATATTCGTTTGAGAACAAGTTCGTTTTAATACTTATTGCGTGATCATATGCTACGTTCAGTGTTAGAACAATATAATGTAATCATTAAAATCGGAACTATAAGAGCCGCGCAGTTGAAGGCGTCATGTCACGGACTGCACGACCCCTCCCGCCGGAGGCTCGAGTCCTCCTTCGGGCATGGGTGATTGTGTTGTTCTTCGTAGTTAGTTTAAGTAATGTGTAAGTCTAGGGACCGATGACCTAAGCAGTTTGGTCCCTTAGGAAGTCACAAGCATTTAAACAGAACCTTAAGAATAAAGAAATCAGAATGACACAAATAAACTGAACCTGTAATTATTAAAGAAGAAACTCAGTAGAATCAAACTAATAGACAAATAATAAATGCCAAAATGATATCTAATTATATTTAAATCAGTATAAGTTGTACTGATTTTGGTAGGCGTTCGTTACATTTCATTTTGCACATTGTGTCGAAATTTCGCAGTCGCAACTACGCGAAATTCTTGTCCTGGTAACCGTTCTCATTTGTGCATAGTTCAGGCGGTCCGTTCTTGTGATGTTGCATTAGGAATACTCTTATTTAATGCTGTTGGTCTGTATTGTTGTCGGTGCTTATGTGATGAATTTTTGGTGATTCTGTGATAGTTCGGGTTACAATTTGCTGACAGTGTATTTTCGCGTTAGGTTTGCGTGTCCTCTTGAATTATCCTGTCTGTTCAAACATCGGAGCTGTCACTAAGTCATTCAGTGACAGCGTTAGAAAACTCAGGAGCTATTGCAGAGCATACCTCAGCTCACTTAGGTTTTGGCTACGAAGGCCGCACTTCGGCAAGCCGCTGCCACATTTACGCCGAATTTTCGGACGTCTGACGGCCACAAAGAGGACTGGATCACGTACCGTCTGCAGTTGGAGATGCACTTTATAACGTATGGCATACAAGATACTCAGCGCAGTGCTCACTTTATTACAAGTGCTGGTGCAGAGATACGCCGTTTGTGCTGTCAGTTTTTCCCAGAGTCTTATGCACATGACGTAGATTTTGCTTTATTAGTGAAACTGTTAGATGCACATTTAATGCATATTTAACTGGAAGAATGCAGAAGGTTGAAATTAACATTACAGATAGTCGGCAAAAATTAGCAGAGCCCTCTAAATGGGTAGGTATCAAGAATAGTGTCCCATAGGGTTCATTCCTGGGTCCCTTATTGTTCTTAAAATATATTAATGACTTGCCGCTCTGTATTTATGAAGATGTAAAGCTAGTTCTTTTTGCTGATGACACTAGTAATCACGTGCAACAAACAAGAATTAGATGAGGAGATTGTAAATAATGTCTTTCAGAAAATTATTAAGTGGTTCTGTGCAAATGGACTCTCACTAAATTTTGAGAAAACGCAGAACATACAATTCTGTACAGTAAATGGCATAACACCATTGAAAAATATAGACTTTAAACAGAAGTTTGTTGGTAGGGCAGAATATTCAAAAATTCTGGGTGCACTGATGAGAAATTGAATTGGAAGAAACACGTTGATGATCTGCTGAGATGTTTACGTTCAGCTGCTTATGGTGTGAGCGTTATTGCTAATTCTGGTGATAAACATATCGGTAAATTGGCCTGCTATGCCTATTTCCATTCACTGCTTTCATATGGCATCATATTTTGGGATAATTCATCATTAAGAGAAGAAGTATTCATTGCCAAAAAGCGTGTAATCAAAATAATAGCTGGGGACCACCCAAGATCACCTTCCAGACGTTTATTTAACGAATTTGGGGTGTTCACAGTACCTTCGCAATCCATACATTCACTTACGAAATTTGTTATCAATGACCCATCCCAGTTCAAAAATAATAGAGAAGTGCATAGTTGCAACACTAGAAGAAAGGATGAGCTTCACTATTCTGGCTTGAATCTGACTTTGGCACAGAAAAGGGTGAATTATGCTGCCACAAAAATCTTTAGTCATTTGCGAAATAGCGTCAAAAGTCTGACAGATAGCCAACCAACATTTAAAAATAAATTAAAAGAATTTCTGAATGACAATTCCTTCTACTTAATAGATGAGTTTTTGGATATGAAGTAGTAACTAAAAAAAAAGCAAGATATTGTATAAACAAAACTTATGTTAAACTGACACGTTCCACATCATTACGAATTCATCATGTATGGAACACGTATTAATGTAATGTAATGTAATATTTCTGTTATTAACAGTCCCTTCAGACCGAGCTGTTAGTGTGCAACGTTCTTGGGTACTGACAAACAATCTTCTCCTCAGTGTTCGAGTGAGGCTTGAACAAGGACAGTGCCGAGACTGGACGTCTGCGAGTTACGTGTGTGTGGCGAGCTGGAACACTTTTCTGTCTGGTAGTTTGCAATGTTGTCGTGCCGGGTGGTATTCAGTTTCGTATTCACAGAGGGTGCATCAGCGAGTTGAGGCAAGCGACGATCTTCCAAAGGACGCCATTTCCGACTGCTTCTGCTGTTACTAATGAACACCCTCAAAGGAGGTGCGTCGACCTTAAAACTGTAAACATGTGCCCTGCGGAAGTGCCAAGTAATGGCGCCGTATGCGATTCGTTCGACGACGGAAATTTAGCAACTATGAACGCACATATTAATAACATTGCACCGGAGCTCAAAGAAAAGTATAACTCTCTGTTAGCCCATCACCAGTTTTCAGGTGCAGTCAAACTACTTATGCCATAACCCAGGCGAGCTTGGAAGGTCAGGTAGGCATACTGAAACAGGAATATGCTAGACTAAGACAATAAGTGGAGATACGCACCATCGCTATTGCAAGACATGACCTCGAATCTATTGATTCACTGTAACAAGCCAGAATTGAAGGTCAAAGAGGCGTCCTGAAGAATGAAAACGATAAGCTTGTGGAGGAGTTAGAGGAGGACAAATTCAGATTAAAAAGAAGAAACCGAGAAACAGAGAAAATCAAGACAGAAGCTGAAAAATTAAAAACCATACCAGGACTTCCATTTTAGTCCTTTGCTGCAGTAGTCACTAATAACAAAAGGAAAAATACATTGAAACAAAAATAAAAAACACCAAATCAAAACAAGAAGTAACTTTGTTTGTTAAATCAGACTCTAATCATGACTTAAACATGTTATCTGAGTACTTACATCCCAAGTAAACCCTTACAAAGAGAAACTGAAAATTAAAGCAGTGCGCACAATTCCAACTGTGGTAATCATTGAAACTGAAACGCAGCAAGATTACCGAAAACTTCAAGAGAGAGCTGATCAAATTACAGACATAAAGAGTGAAACAACAACAACAAAAAACGCCAACCACTTACAACTGTTCAGCACCTTCCTGGCACATACACGGAACAAAGGCTGCTGCAACCAAGAAACAGTTCGCACCAGAGGTTAAACTTAGGTTTAAGACAGGCCCAAAGCTTGGAAAAGGCTTCTTAAACAACGTACTTGAAGTGAGCTCACGTGTGACAAATCTACTCCTCAACCAAGGCCGAGTATTTCTGGGTTTCCAGTCATTATTCCTTAAAGGCTTTGTGGCCGTACCACACTGCTTCAAGTGCTGAGACGTAGACAACACAACAAAGCCTAGCACGGAAAAGCAAATAGTTTGTGGCAGTGGCGGAGAAGAAGGACAAAAATGGTTCAAATGGCTCTGAGCACTATGTGACTTAACATCTGTGGTCATCAGTCCCCTAGAACCTAGAACTACTTAAACCTAACTAACCTAAGGACATCACACACATCCATGCCCGAGGCAATATCGAACCTGTGACCGTAGCGGTCACACGGTTCCAGACTGAAGCGCCTAGAACCGCACGGCCACACCGACCGGCGAAGAAGGACACAAAAGGACCGAGTGCCAGTAGGAGATAAACACCATTGGATGCATCTCTTGCACACGTAGATGCAGAGGAAAATCCTGTAATACAAACGGTGGGGTGGATTGTCAGACCTACAAGCCAGCTAGAAAACATAGACTATGGCAATGGCTCCAGAATGAGATTTTCACTCTGCAGTGGAGTGTGCGCTGATATGAAACTTCCTGGCTGATTAAAACTGTGTGCCGGACCGAGACTCGATCTCGGGACCTTTGCCTTTCGCGGGTAAATGCTCTACCATCTCTTTTTTATCTCATTTTGTTCTATCTTGTTCGTTGAATTTGTTCGTGGCGGACGTCCGATGACACCCGTTCAAGTTGTTCGTTGATCCGTTCACTCAGTATATGTATATTACAGAGGGTAGCTAAATCCTCTGACCGAACAAGCTGAGCTACCATGCCGGCACCATCTGAGCTACCCAAGCATGACTCACGCCCCGTCCTCACAGCTTTACTTCCGCCAGTCCCGAGTTCGAGTCTCGGTCCGGCACACAGTTTTAATCTGCTATGGCAATGGCTGCTAGTTCTATAAACTACCTGACAACACCGAGCAACTATCCATGTCTTGATTTTTGTATGTCCATCCTTGTGCCAGGGGGTCTGGGGGACTACGGCCGTTCACAGTTGTGAGAAAATGAAATACCTACAGCCATCCTTATGTTGTCATTTATTGTTTAGCTAGCACTTTCAGCGCTTCAATGCACCATCTTCTGGCCTTAGTCGATGGTGAAGGGGTTATCATGAGTCATAAATACGATGCATCAGTGGTCAACAACTGGTTTACGCACACTGTAACCATGATGGTGTCTCTCTAACCATCAACTGAGCTGACAGTTGACGGTTGGAGAGACGAAATCACAGTTACAGTCTGCATAAACCAGTTGTTGGCCACTGATGGTGTCAACAGTCGATGGTTGGAGAGACAACACCACAGTTACAGTCTGTGTAAACCAGTTGTTGGCCACTGATGTAGTTGACAGTTGATGGTTGGAGAGACGACATCACAGTTATAGTCTGTGTAAACCAGTTCTTGGCCACTGATGGAGTTGACAGTTGATGGTATGAGAAACGACACACGGTCTGTGTAAACCAGTTGTTGGCCACTGATGGAGCTGACAGTTGATAGTTGGAGGGATGACATCACAGTTACTGTCTGCATAAACCAGTTGTTGGTCACTGATGCATCATACATACCGATCGTGATAACCCCTTCAGCATCAACTAAGCCCAGAACATGGTGTACTGAAGCACCAAAACTGGTAGTTACACAGTGAATGACAACATAAGGACGGCTGTAGGTGTTTCATTTTCTTACAATATCCAAGCCTTGATCCCAACTCAAAAAAATGGGTTCAAATGGCTCTGATCACTATGGGACTCAACTGCTGTGGTCATCAGTCCCCTAGAACTTAGAACTACTTAAACCTAACTAACCTAAGGACATCACACACATCCATGCCCGAGGCAGGATTCGAACCTGCGACCATAGCAGTCGCACGGTTCCGGACTGCGCGCCTAGAACCGCGAGACCATCGCGGCCGGCTGATCCCAACTCAAATGTTTACACACCACACAGTAGGGATAAGCACAAATCAACTTTCACAAGGACGAGAAGCTGGCGCCGGGCCATATCCTGGTGCCGACAGAGTGGTCTGTTTCTTGCAACACCAAATGTTGACAGTGATTCCCTCATACTAGTCCACATTGAGGTAACTCGGTCGAGCTTTCTAAACGTTACAGACTTCACTGAAGACATGTGCTTTGTGGGGTTGACTGACCGAGGAGTAGCATGGCAGTTAAAATACGATCTACAGGAATGGGCCATATTACAGAACAGTGACTCTCAGATAGAAGAACCTGAGCAACAGCAGCTGCAGTACCCGCGAAAGAGGCATGGAAAAGTACTGAAGACAACTCTAACCCCACTGTCACGCCACAGAACATTGAAGCACAATTAACAGACCTTAACACCGAACCAAAATTCCAAACTACTGATACAAAGCTTAAGCAGAATACATACGATACTGTTAAGTCACCTTTATATCTGGAGGTTTCCAAAAGTCAGATACAATCATAGCAGACAATCCCAGCCTAGACATGATAAACAACGACAAGATGATTGATGTCTCTGCCACCCAAGTGTGTGATAAGTAACCATGTCACAAACAAGAGAATGAAGTGGCAAGTAAGCGTTTTTATATGTCAATATGTAAAGTATGTATGTCGAACTGTAAACGGATCCTAGCCAAGGCTCCTCGAGTTACGTACCAGGAATAATGGAGATTAACCGTTGTGCGCAATTTCTGGTTATAAGGACAATTATAAATTTAAAAATTACAGGGTCGCCACCAGCCCAAGCCTTTCCTAACAGTTAAAAAAAGACCGAACTGGAAATTATTAGTTTCATTAAATTAAGAATTTAATTATAAGAAAGCAAATTTTTGAAACAAACTAACATGATGAACAGCATTGTATGTCGTACATCAATGAGCTTCTTTAATTAAATGTGAATTCCTTAATTTTGAGACATTACACCGTTCACTTTGATTTTTCCTCCCATTTTTGTTCATCACAAGCAAGCAGATTAACATTAAAAAAAATAAGGGAATAGAATATTAATTTGAAAAGTGGCATCAATGAGAAAGGTAAAGGATGCAGAATTTATCTTTTACGTAGCACATTTATTTCATGACTGAATGTTATGCACATCCTTTGAATGCACATGACTGGTGCCTGAATGAAAAATTTAACTAATTAATTCGCCAAAAAATGGTAGAATAGCACAATTAAAAAGGAAAAAGACACAAAAGGGAAGTGGAACACAATAATTCAATCATTCCATTTACATACCCACGACAGAAATAGTTCAGAGAGATACCTATCACCGTTATACTCATGCACTAGCTTGGTAAGAGGTTTATCCGATTCGCAAGGTTTTGTAGAGTAGATATACGAAGTAGAAACCGCGCCGGCCACTTACGAACGGCCGAACTTCAGCACGTGGTTAACTTGATTACGAGTTAAATGTTCAGAAATTAGACATTAAACGAAGCACAAATGTAAGAAATTTTAAAGGTGCAATGCCAGAATGATTTTGCCACCACGAAATAAAATTAATTCGTCAAGGTCACTGAAGCAATTAGGACAAAGAAAATCTCTCAGATACTAACAAACCCATAGACAACTGTAGTGACAAATAACACGATTGTAAAGAAGATATACACACTGGTGGTACCTACCAGATGCAAGATACAAATAACACACGTAATTACGTACACCATACAAAAACCAACAAAACAGGCGGAATTACATATGTAATATGGAGATCTGGAAACTAACCTCAAATTAAGTAAGATGGATCAGTGAGACATATTTCAGACCGCGCTTAGGCTTTTATCCGTCAGTCTACCCAAAGGGAGACTCAGTCTGTTTCCCAACGGCGGAACAGGCTAATAGAATGATAATGCGTACAGAGAACATGCCAACAGACCTAACTGCATTCCGCGAGCTGCTCCTTTCGGTATGTAAGCCGAGACTGGAGGGCCTAGATATAGAGGAAATTTACAGAGACATTGTTAGAGCCCTTGGTAGAGTATTCTTTGTCCCACAACAAAGAGGTACAAAATGCTTCTTCTATACGAAATTGCCCTGCGAATCTTAAAGCTAACTACCACAAGGAGCACTCTAGTGGCCGCTGAATTACACCGACTCATAGGTGAATGTAAACCAGACATTCTATGTCTACAAGAACCTTACGTCAGTAATGACAGTTAACTTGCCTTCCATCAAACGCCATGACAATCACTGGAGATCGTAAAGCCATCGCGGCAGTTGTTCTTAACAGGAACTTCAGTATCATCGAGGTAAGTCAGCTTTTCAATCGTCATTTAGTAACGATTGACATATAAACAGTGATAGTCAAACCTGCATAATAACACCATTACATGCTCAGTATGTTCACGCAAAAGAATATAGATCGCTACACGAATATGGTAGGAAATGTGGCACATTTTGCCAGAGGTGCAAAGCTGCTGATATCTGCAGACATGTCAGTCAGCACTCTGGAATGCAGATAGAACCGGCGACATAGGACAACCTGTTAATGAAGTAATTCAAGAGAATACTCTATTGTACATATACACAGATACTCCGCAAGCCATCGTAAGGTGCGTGGCGGAAGGTACCCCGTACTATTAATTGTCATTTCCCCTCCTGTTCCACTCGCAAATAGAGCGCGAGAAGAAGGACGGTCTGTGCGCCTCCATATGAGCCCTAATTTAGACAGAGATTTAGGAACCTGGTTTTAAATTGTAAGACATTTCCAGGGGGAGATGTGACTCTGTCCACAATTTATTGGTTATGAACTGTACATTAAAACTGAAGAAACTGCAAAAAATGTTGGAATTTAAGGGTATGGGACCTGTATAAACTGAAAGAACCGGAATAGTTCAGAGGGAGCTTTAGGGAACCATTGCCAAGAACAGGACAAAGTAATACAGCAGGAGAATAATGGGTAACTTTGAGAGATGAAATACTGAAGGCAGCAGAGGAACATCACATGGTCGGTTACACCACATGGCTAGTGACCATAACATAATCATTATAAACATTCGTGACAATGTATACTAAACTACAGACACTCGACTCATTGTCAGCAAAGCGAACTGGAACAATGAGAATGTACGTACCAGAGGAACTAAAGAATAATACAGCCGGTAGTACTGATAATATGTCTCACAAATTAACTGAAATATTGCGAACTGCGCAAAACATTGCTATACCACAAATATTAAATAGTCCAAGCACAAAAGTACCATGAAGTTCTGAAATAACCAGACTTAGATACGACACGAGACGGAAGACAAAACTGTATCAAAGAGCTATTACATCCAGAGATAGACAACTACACTAGTGTCCAAAATTAAAGCAACAAACCGCTAGCTTCAACCAGACGTCCGTCCGATCGTCTTCTGCACGGAAGACGGCATTCCGGTCAACGGACAACAATGTCAATAATGATGATGTCAGGGCACCTATGAAACGAAGTAATGTTTGCCGGGTAGCCCCACATCCACAGTCGCTGTGTACACAGTCACAGACGGTGCAGTATGGCACAGAGGAGACGCCTACCAGACTGCGATGGAGGGCCATAGAAAGAAAGGAAGCAGGATAGTCGCAAACTGATGTGGCCCGTTGGCTTAATGTGAATCGTTCTGTTGTTTCTCGGAATGGCGACAGTTTATAGAGAGCGAAACTGTGTCCCAAAGACCAGGGCAGGGTTGACCACGTGTGACTTCAGGAGAGAGGACCGTCACCTGGCTGTAAGGGCACGACATTACCGCCTTAGTACTGCACGGCAACTGGCATGTGAGCTCGCAGCATCCACTGGACGTGTTGCATAGAGGCAAACGGTGTACAGAAGGCTTCAGCAGAGTGGCCTTTGTAGTCTGAGATCTGCCATATGAGTTCCTCTGACGCTTCTTCACAGAAGGAAACGTGTAGAGTGGAGTCATCAACATGTCACCTGGGCGATCGAACAGTGGCCGATGTTGTTTTCACACAAGAGTCCTGATTTCGTCTGGAGAGTAGTTCTCGACGGATCCACATCTGGAGGGAACGCGGAACACGATTTCTGTACCCAAACTTGTGGAAAGAGACCGATATCGAGGAGGATCCCTAATGGTCTGGGCAGGGATTATGTTGACCAATCGAATATCTCTTCATGAAATTGTATGGGTGTAGTGGCAAGGTTTAATTGCTGCCAGGTATCGTGACGAGATCTTGGGACCTCGTATGCGGTTGTTGCGAGGTGTTGTGGGCCCAGACTTCGTACTAAAAATGGTTCAAATGGCTCTGAGCACTATGGAACTCAACATCGTAGGTCATAAGTCCCCTAGAACTTAGAACTACTAAACCCAACTAACCTAAGGACATCACACACACCCATGCCCGAGGCAGGATTCGAACCTGCGACCGTAGCAGTCCTGCGGTTCCGGACTGCAGCGCCAGAACCGCACGGCCACCGCGGCCGGCAGACTTCGTACTGATAGAAGATAATGCTCGCCCTCAAAGAGCACAGATGCGTGATGTTTTCTTGGAACGGAAGATATTGCACGCATGGCGTGTCCTGCGCGCTCTCCCGATTTGAATCCCATAGAGCATGTCTGGGGAGACGGCTTGCATCACGTCAGCATCCACCAGCCGCGCTGCAAGACTGCGAGTGGCTCTGCAGGAAGAATGGACGTTATTGCCTCAACGTGAGATTGATGACACCATTCACAGCGTGTTCCGTCGTTTGTCAGGCCTGTATTGCTGCCAGAGGTGGTCACACTCCATGTAGAGCACATTAACAAGTTCTCGGAATGTGTGTGCATATCTGTTAAGTTGGAAAGAGCTAAGAGGATTTTTGTCTAACGTTATGCATGTTGCAGTCGTTTACGTTTTGTATTCTTTACATTGTTTCTACTTCAGTATCACCTCTGGGAAAATAAACGCAGCCTTGCAAAATTTCCGCTTGTTGCTTTAATTTTCGACGCCAGTGTAAGATTACAGGACTACAGAAATGCGAAGGGCCTATTTAACGACATACTACAGACGTCAAGGAAACATCACTGGGAGGAAAACGTCTCAGTGCAATTGCAAAGCAACACCTGGGGTCTACCGTACAAAATAATCGACGAAAACAATTAAGTCCCCTTTAGTTCTGTCAACAATGAAGGTGGTTAATGATACAACGACACGAGGATGGAGAAGTATAGCGCAGTTTCTGCTGAACACATTCCAGTCAGATGATGACCCAGCCACGGATACACTAACACAATACAGACTAAGAGACGAATTGAACACGGAGAATATAACTGAAACGGTTACCTATTCATTCGCGTGGGAGGGGGTCGCATTAGCAATTGCAGGACTAGAGAACAAGAAAGATCCAGGTCCAGACAAAATACGCTCAGTAACAATACAACAGGTTGCACCGCTAATAGTAGCATATTTGACGGACTTATTACATGACGCTCTGTGGCTGAGTGTGGTACCTGAGTTGTGAAAGACAACTAGTTGGTTGGTTCTGAGCACTATACGACTTAACTTCTGAGGTCATCAGTCGCCTAGAACTTAGAACTAATTAAACCTAACTAACCTAAGGACATCACACACATCCATGCCCGAGGCAGGATTCGAACCTGCGACCGTAGCGGTCACGCGGTTCCAGACTGAAGCGCCTTTAACTGCACGGCCACACCGGCCGGCAAAGACAGCTAGTACTGTAATAATTAGAAAATCAGCTGACTAAGACTTTCAGAAGCGAAATCCTACAGGCCAATATGCCTTTTAAATTCTCTACCAAAGGTGCAGGAACGATTACCGTACAACCGCCTACTGGCGAACAGAGTGCTCTACGGCCTTAGTTCACATCAGTACGGATTTAGAGCAGGCAAATCAATCGACGAGTTTAGTAGATTGTATGGCGCACCCCACGTAATGTGCAATAGCGACTTCAATTGACATTGCAGGCGTCTTTGATAATCTTCAGTGGCCTGCTATGCTTGCACGACTCCATGAACTTAAGGTACCAGTAACCCCGTACGGCGGTTTTCTCGACTATTGTAAAAACAGGGTAGCAGATTGGCAGGTGGGCTCCCGCAAAGTAGTGGAAGAGGCTCGACATGCAGTCGATCACATTTGATCCCCTTCTGCATCTATTAGATGGGGATGACTTCACTGATGAAGTCGTAGGCTATGCTGACTGTTGTGTACGACATCATACACAATGGTAATGTAGCGGCACCACCGTTTAGGATAGGGAAAGTTAGTTTTGTGCCATATTCTGAGCACAAGTTACAGCCAGATGCGTGCCAGATTGCAGTGAGTTACGCATACCAACAGTTGCGGAAGTGGAATAGAGGCCACAGGGCTGTCAAATTGCTGAAAGAGTGTACAAGCAGTTTTACTTGTCGCAAGGCATAGGCAGAAAGGGCCCACTGGCCAACCTAGCGTGTTACGAGTACGTGACGCGAAGCGGCGCATATGCAAAACAGAGGTGCACAGCCATGTACAAATAGGTGCAGATTTCTAACGAGATTCATTCAAGTGTGACAGCTCTCCTGGACGGTGGGGCGTGTCACACCACCAGCTACACACAGCAGCAAATGGGGCTCCAGAGTTCCAGTCCACAGCGGGTCGCTGGTTCGACCCTCTGAGGCCGACGGGGGTCCGTAGCTAGCCAGCGGTGGGCCACTCCACAGCTCACTACCGCAGGCAGTCGTCCTGGCTTCTGACACATGCTGGAGGCATCCTGAGGCAAGGGTTGCAGATTTGGACTCCGGATCGCTGGTGCTTGTTGTCCCCACGATCTTAGCCATGCTGGCGAGAAGCATGCAGGTGGCCGCCTGCAGCTCACATTGAGCAGTGCTGAGTCGGCAGGGAAGCAGACCACTGAGTCAACTGCCGGCATCCTGACGACAACGCAACTCCGTTGCCGTACGAGGCCGACTCACAGCAGTGTGTGCACGGGTCGCTGAGGCAGCCATTCCACGCCAAGCTGCAAGCCATTTTGCAGAGAGCGGAGTGATGTCCTCAGCATTGTGGGACCCAGAGATGCAGTACGAGAGGAGGGGGGGCACTGTAGTTGGAAACGATAAATCATTTGGAAAGCTCAGACAAGTCTTAATATGGTGCCTTCTACCTCTTCCCGCTACATTTGGTGTTGCTGTTACATTTGGTGGCAGAAGATGCCACTACAGTAAGGAGAGGTGGGAAACAGAATGATGCAGCAGCTGTCTTTATAGCAAACCTGGATGGATGCACAAATGATTAGTGAGCCAGTTAACACAGTAAACAAAAGATTTACTTAACTTGTATTTCTCCAAGTGAATGAAGACTCATTATAAATGATGGTGCAAGAAACAGAGTCCAACTGTCATTGTCAATCAGGAAGAGGCTCGTTGAACTGAGCACAAATGATGATGTCACTGCGATGAGGCACGAAGTGCGAATTGCTCGAGTCGCTGCCACCGGCCATCCTATATTGCATTGGCAGAGGGTGCTCATGGTACAGAGCTGCTGGAGTTGTGGCGCACCAGGTGCACACCATTGGGTCCGCCAGATAGCGCACGGCTGCTATTGGTGTCGGACAGAAACTTGCAATTCCGTTGCTATGATGCCCGCCCATGGGGAGGTACCGATATATGATACCATACTGACAACCTGATGGTAGCTGTATCAGCAAACACAATATTGGCATTAGAGAGCAAATCCCGTGGTATCCTGAACACAGCACTGCACTGGTGCAACAAACAAATTAACAATTGTGGTGCACGAAACGGTTCATATAGTAATGAAAGTCACACAACAAAGACACCCAGCGATAAAAATAAACTACACAAACATGAAAAGAGACACAGCCACATGATACTTGGGAGTACATGTTGATGACAAACGTACTTGAGCCAGCACATAAAACTACAAATAAGGCAGAGAAAATTTTGCACAGATTAGCACATTTCAATACCACACAATACAGACTACCCATCACGCACATCAGACCACACCACAGCGCCCTCTGTGAGTCGTTAGTATGTTACGTGGAAAGTGTGTGGGCGCATAGACTCGTCCCTGTGATGAACGGGATGACTGTGAGGTGCAGACAGGGGAATGTGCTCATGTGTCACTCAACCGTGTCAGTAGAGGCAGTGTGTGGGGTGTCGGGTGTCTGTCCCATAGATATGACTACGAAATATCGAGCTGCGTCCTACTGGCTGAAGAAGAGAAGATCTCTTAAGGTAAGGGAAATTACAGAAGAAAATATCGGACAGAAATGGCAAATAATCTTCTGGTGGGCTGGCATCTGGCAACGGGAATGGGACCAAAGTGATAAGGGTCGTAGGCTGTAAGCCTTTTTCCCCAAGGTCAGGAACCTGTTACGATTGAGACATGGCAGTCTGACCCATGGCACGGATCACCTCTTAACTAGACACTGTGGCGGAACAAGGGTTGTATCATTTGAGAGATACAGAGGTGAGCGAGTGTACCAAGACTTACCCAGTCCACTGCTACTGACGCCACGTCATCGTAACGTGCCTGTCCGTAGCATACAAAGTATTGCGCCATAATCTAAGAATAAAATTAAAAATTAAAGTAGGTTTTCCAAACTTTGTCAACTTATGCTTCAGTATATTAATGTTTAAATTATTAAATCTCAGGGCGATCAGGTGAATATGTTTCCCTAAATACAGGGTTATTACAAATGATTGGAGCGATTTCACAGCTCTATAATAACTTTATTATTTGAGATATTTTCACAATGCTTTGCACACACATACAAAAACTCAAAAAGATTTTTTAGGCATTCACAAATGTTCGATATGTGCCCCTTTAGTGATTCGGCAGACATCAAGCCGATAACACTGTTCGACAAAGATTCTATTTCTGATATTAAAGTGCGTGCTTCTAAACCAGTTTACCATGGGAAATTCAAATATGGAAACAAAATATCGTTGTCAGGAATACCTTTTATGTAAAATATATATATATATATATATATATATATATATATATATATATATATATATATATATAATTCAGGACAAACACGGGGACGTTAGAGCAATACTGGTATGTTGCCGCATCCAATAGTGGTGGAACGTGATAATTTCTTGTTCAGCAGCATGTGGAAAGAATCAGACGTCATTGGGTAATCCCCCGCCACACCTATGTCATTAACCTGCAATACCTCATTAAACCGAACGGTGATCAGTCCGGAACCAAGCAGCTGCTGCAGTCGCAGGTTCGAATCCTGCCTCGGGCATGGATGTCTGTGATGTCCTTTGGTTAGTTAGGTTTACGTAGTTCTGAGTCTATGGTACTGATGACCTCAGATGTTAAGTCTCTTAGTGCTTAGAGCCGTTTGAACTATTTGATCTAGTATTAATGTAGTACAGGTATATTACTGAAGAGGTATTTTTAAAATTTCAGAATTGCCACGTCATCGTGGATATCGATATAAGCCAGACAACATCTGCTATATCTGTGGGAAGTTCACCTTTGTCAGAAGCAGGAAGAAAAATTCAATAATCATAAAGAAAGCATATAATCATTAATTTGGAGTAGAGGTAGGAGACCAAGAATGGGCACCACATTTCTGTTGTGCTACTGTTACTGCAAATTAATTCAGTGGTGGAAAGATAAGAGAAAGCGGCGTTGTCCGCTGTGCCCTAGGCATGGAGAGAGTCCAAGGACACGCTACTGATTATTATTTCTGTCTCACAAAAATGCAGGGTTTTACAAACAAAAAGTCGAAGAGGCACACTGTTTACCAAGATCTGCCTTCAGCGAGAATGCCAGTGCAGCGTTCTGACAGCCATCCAGTACCTTCAAGAGCTCGAGGTCGAATTCGGAGTAACAGAAAAGTAAGTACTACTGAAGAAACCACAGATGATGATCCTTTATATCGCTGCTCAAGTAATTCATCGCTACATTTGTTAACACAAGCAGATTTAAATTATTTGGTATGTGATGTAGGACTAAGTAAACAAAGGCGCAGCTGCTTGGATCCAAATTACCAGAGTATGATCTACTCCACCAAAGCACTAAAATCATTGTGTTCAGGCACAGAGATCATGCTTTTATTTCCTATTTTGCAACTGACGGAGCACTGAAATTTTGCAGTGTCTTTGTTGGCCTAATGAAAGTGCTGAACTTCACCTATATTTCACATCCAAGTGGAGACTTTTCATAGACACGTCGAAAACAAGTTTCAAGGGTGTTTTGCTCTATAACGGAAATAAAATACCCTCTGTTCCCGTAGATTACGCCAGCTTGACAAAATAGAATGCTAAATTCATTACAATACAATGAATACAAATGGAAAATATGTGCAGATTTCAAAGTAATTGCTATGGTAGTGGGAATGCAACAAGGCTTCATGAAATATGCCTGTTTTCTTAGCGAGTGGGATAGTCGTGATAGAAATTCTCACTACATGGAAAAGAAATGGCGTAGGTGGAGATGGAAAGCGGGCGAAAATAATGTACAACATGGAAGTCTCGTAGGTCCTCTACATACACTACTTCCATTGCTTCACATCAAACTTGTCCTAATGAAACAATTCGTAAATGCCATGGATGCAACAGGCACTGGGTTTGTATATCTATCTACTAGATTCCTCCGTCTTTCAGCTGCAGAAATAATGGAAAGTGTATTTGTGGGCCCACAAAACAAGGAGCTGCAGAAAGATGCAAATTTTGAGGCACGGTTAACTGACAAAGAAAAGACAGCAAGAGACTGTTTCAAGATGGTGTCAGAAAACTTCCTTGGAAGAAGAAGAGCTAATAACTTCAAAGCAAGGTGGATGACATGATCAAAGCATATCGAGATATGGGGTACAATATGCCTTTGAAGGTACATACGATGGACTCTCATCTGGACTACTTCACAGAGTTGTAGCGACGTATCGGATGAACACGGGAAAAGATTCCATAAAGACATTTCTACCATAGAAAGACATTATGGAGGGAAGTGGGTACCTTCTATGTTAGCAGAATATTGTTGTAATATCAGTCTAGAGAAGAAAGATTCACAATACAAGAGAAAAAAGTGATGTGCATTACAATACAATGGTTCATTTGAATTTTCTTTAATTTCTCATGTCAAATAAATGCTACAAAGCGTATACACCAAGATTACTCTTTTATATGTTAGATATCACCCTCCATTAAGGTGATGCACTTATAACATCATAAAAACTTGAATCTGTTTATCGAAATTCACCTCATGTTTGCTGCACTATATCAGAAACAGAAAAGAGAAATAAAATTGCGATTAATCATAAACTATCCCTGACAGAGAAAAAATAAAAACAGCTTTGAATTCAGCACACGAAGTACAACTAGAATCACAATTTATTTTTTCAGAAATAGAAAAAAAGTCTTTTTTGTAGAACAGTGTAATCAAGTTCCTCCCACACTCGGCGCAGCATGTCCCCATCAATGAGTTCGAAAGCATCGTTGATGCGAGCTCGCAGTTCTGGCACATTTCTTGGTAGAGGAGGTTTAAACACTGAATCTTTCACATAACCCCACAGAAAGAAATCGCCTGGGGTTAAGTCAGGAGAGCGTGGAGGCCATGACATGAATTGCTGATCATGATCTCCACCACGACCGATCCATCGGTTTTCCAATCTCCTGTTTAAGAAATGCCGAACATCATGATGGAAGTGCGGTGGAGCACCATCCTGTTGAAAGATGAAGTCGGCGCTGTCGGTCTCCAGTTGTGGCATGAGCCAATTTTCCGGCATGTCCAGATACACGTGTCCTGTAACGTTTCTTTCGCAGAAGAAAAAGGGGCCGTAAACTTTAAACCGTGAGATTGCACAAAACACGTTAACTTTTGGTGAATTGCAAATTTGCTGCACGAATACGTGAGGATTCTCTACCGCCAAGATTCGCACGTTGTGTCTGTTCGCTTCACCATGTAACCTCCCCACAAAAATAAAAGAAAATAATTAAATGTGAATGGACATCATACTAAACGTAACCTCCCAGCAGAAATAAAAGAAAAGTCTATGATAATGGAAACGAGCCAAATGTTTGGTCCCCACAAAAATTATAGAATAATAATGACCCAAATGAAAACTCGACACAAAAATTGAGAAATGAAATTTAATCATTAAACCCACAATAATAGGGCAGCACCGCTGACAGGCCCTGTGCAATAATTAATCTGATAAATAGATTCTGGGAGGAAAAGCATAGGAAATATTGTTTCAATTGGAATGATTCTTTTCTTAAAAACGATTGCTTTGAAAACAAAATTATTATTGGGGCATTTCTTGAACAAATTAATTACAATTAACAGATGTTATTGGCTGAGCGCAATGCTGCTTCATTACCTTATTTAACAATATACCTCGTCCCGAACCTTGACCAGAGACCCATGTCGCCGCCCGCCGACCCCTCACACACTACTTCCGACTGAGTCCAACTCACAACTGAACTGTTCCTGCCGACTCGCCACACGCAACTCCTACTCGCAACTGAACACTCGCGCGGTCAAGCGCAGACTAGCAACGATAAATAACTCTCTGGTCAGAGATTCTGTCATGCCTCGCCATCGCTGGTACTGAATACATACGCGTTTCATAACCCTCCACTGGGGGGGGGGGGGGGCAAAAATTTGGCAGCGATGGTGAGTCATTTGGACTTGCCATGAGCAACAAATTTTTTCTTGACTAATTAACTTTACAATCACAGAATATACAGATGTAGAACATGAAGTAAATGTGGTGCACATGCACCGAGTACAAAACATATTAGACAATAACAAAATGTGAGTACAAAACATATTAACAAATGACATAAGTGCACACGCACTGAAAAACTCTTTAGCATTTTCACAACAAATAAACGTAATGGCAAAAAATCATGTTGACAAGTGACATAAGTGCACATGCACTGTAGTTCAGAATATATCAGCAAATAAAAATGTACATACAATGAGTAGTAATCATGTTAGAAAATGACGAAAGTGCACACACACTGAAAAACTCTTTAGCATTTTCACAACAAATAAACGTAATGGCAAAAAAATCATGTTGACAAGTGACATAAGTGCACATGTACTATAGTTCAGAACATATCAGCAAATCACAAAATGAATATACGATAAGTAGAAATCATGTTAGAAAAATGACAAAAGTGCACACGCACTGAAATTCAGAATATATCAGCAAATCACAAAATGTGTATACAATAAGTAGAAATCATGTTAGAAAAATGACAAAAGTGCACACGCACTGTAGTTCAGAATATATCGAAAAAAATGTATAGGCCATGAATATAAATCATGTTAGCAAAATTGATTTTCACTATGTTACAAGAATTAGGATAGGAAAGGGAAGGATTGCATCATGGTTGTAGCACTTTAGGTTGCACGCAGCTGCACTGAAAGTCCATATCTTTCCACAGAAGTACAACACCAAGTGAGACAATCTGAAGTTCTTTTCCCAGAAGTGTTTATCAGCGTAACCAAGACACTGAAATGTCGTAGTAATATTCCATGTTATCGTTTTGGCAGTACATCAGGTACACCACAGTGGGACCATAATAACGTCTCCATCGCTCACGGTGGTGGACAGCACGTTGTGTCAACACCACGCTCTTACAAGGCACATCAACGTAGAATTAGTGCAAAAACCAAATATAGTGCTCCGTGATCAAGAGGATATACAGGACAAATGGATATTGCAGTAATTCAGGGTAGTTAGGTGAGAAGGTGAAGGACATTAAGTCACATACTAGTCTTCATTGGGAATTACATTAGTAGTTTGCGGCAGTCATAGCCCAGTTATTGAACATTTCTGTACCATGTATGTAGTATTACAGAAAAATGTTCATAAATTGTTTTACAGAGAACATTGGCATTCATTGCCTAATTACAAATCATCAGTAGTCATTCGTTTTACAGAGAACATTGAAATTCGTTGCCTAATTACAAATCATCAGAAGTTACTCGTTTTACAGAGAACATTTTACAGAGAACATTGGCATTCATTCCCTAATTACAAATCATCAGAAGTCATTACTTAAAACAGGAGGTAGTCAATAACATAGTATTACAGAATAATGTTGATAATTAATCATTGGTCATTCCAATACAGTAATCAGTAGCATTCATTTCCCAGTTAAAAAGCATTATTAATTAATCATTGGTCATCCCAATACAGTAATTAGTAGCATTAGCATTCATTTCTCAGTTACAAAGCATTATTAATTAATCATTGGTCATCCAAATACAGTAATTAGTAGCATTAGCATTCATTTCTCAGTTACAAAGCATTATTAATTAATCATTGGTCATCTCAATACAGTAATTAGTAGCATTCATTTCCCAGTTACAAAGCATTATTAATTAATCATTGGTCATCTCAATACAGTAATTAGTAGCATTCATTTCCCAGTTACAAAGCATTATTAATTAATCATTGGTCATCTCAATACAGTAATCAGTAGCATTCATTTCCCAGTTACAAAACATTATTAATTAATCATTGGTCATCTCAATACAGTAATGAAATTATGCGCATAGTATTTATGCATTCATTATCCAAGTGACATACTATTCAGAGCTAATCAGTATTACTCAGAACTCTCTTAAGCTGGTATCATTATTTGGGACTGGTAACACATTTTTTTGTTAGCAATGCATTGCTTTGGGTAATTATAGGGGAAAGCAAGAAGAGAAAAAAAATTTGCTTCTGGGTTGTTCCTTTAAATGAAAATGTGTAACGTCATTTGTCATGAGTCAGCTGTAGCAAGATTATGACAAGTAGAGTATATGTGATCACATTCATAAATGACATGGGTTAAATGAACAACTGCTTATAGCACATTAATTTCATAAATAATTTCTCCTGCAAAAATATATAAGAAAAATGGATTATTAAGCTGAAAGAAGAAACGCATTTTATGCTGAAAAGTAGTGAACTTCGAATTAACAGGTAGTGAAATGTGTATAAAAATGTGTTCCATAGCTGTCCTTTCCAAAACCTTCAGTCATTATACTATGCAATATAACACCTGCTGTCAAAGCGAACTGCAACAAATACTTAAATAACTACATAGCATGAATACATAACTTCCACATTATCCTCATCTGTAAAGAAAAACAACTTCATTATCCATCACTTCATTATCTATATTACCATAACTCCATTATTATCATCTCCTGTAAAGAAAAACTTCATTATCCATAGTAGCATATTCTTCATCATTATTCATCAGCATTCATTATCATCTGCAAAAAATCACTTCATTACTCATTACATAACTATTCCTTATCTCTAGCATATTCCATCACTAAAACTAAGATGTGTAGTTCTGTCTGACAGCCTGCATCAATCGCCTTGTATTCTGAAAGAAAAAAATAGTTAAGACTGCTATTCAACGATGTATATAGTATATTCTTGTTAATGCTTGTTAATCCTGATCCATTTACTTTTCCTCACGAGGTTTGCATCTTCTTTCGATCATTCCGAAGGTGAAATTCCCATTTCTGTTTAATTTCTTTCTTTCACGCATCATTTCTTTCTGAAATTGATGAACAGAGATTAATGTCTTGCATGTAAATCATATACTCACTAAATAATGATTGGTTTATGGTAACATAATTAAGCATACAGCATAACATGACAGAAAACGTGATATGTGAAAAACTTATATAGTGTTCAGAGGCAAAAAATGTACTCAGTGTATCACAATGTAACAGTAAAGTAGTCACGATGTTGAGATATCATAAGGCAAAATGTCAAAGTCAACTGGTGTTTGCTATATCTTAACTATTTCATAGTGCATACAAACAAAACATGAAACAATCGTATATATCTAAGAAAGACAAAATGTGACATTTGTTGTGTTCAGCTTGTATGTTGTGTAGTTAATAGAGGCGAGATTTAAAGACTTTAATGGAAAGAAAATTTAATAAAATTAATATGTCACTAGATAGCATTGAATAATTATTTATAAGATATGTAAGTTTATCTGGAAAAAATGTGCACAGTCTGATATGTATAACGACAAGAAGAGCGACCTGCTAACCTTACCTTGCCGGGCACTTGCCAAGAAAAAATACGATAATCATCAGTAATTAGTCATGTGAATATAATTGCATAAGTGATCATAAAACTAGCAAAATGGCATTATAGCATGTTAAATCATAAAGTGTCTTCATTCAATAAAAGGTTTGATGTTTGACCAATGGTGGTTGCCTTTGGATTTTCTGGTTCTCAAAGTTTCGACGTGTACAACATTTGGGTGAGGAATGCTGCGAATCCGATATGGACCTGCGTATAGAAGTTCAAATTTACTGCACCTACCTTTTCCTTTGTTGGATAAATAGTGTGTACGTACTAATATTTTCTGTCCAATGTGAAAGTCACGGCGTGTACAAACCTGTTTTTGCTGTCTTCTCCGGCGCTCTGCGGCACGTTTGATGTTGTTCAGCGCACTGTCAATTATTTCATGGTGTCGTAGTCGACGAGATGTAGGAAAGTTTACTAATTCTGTAATTTTGTTAGGTGGTTCAACATTTTTCAGTATAACAGACGGAGATAGCATAGTGGATTCATTTGGTATGGAATTAATTACATCTTGGAATGAAAGTATGTGTGTGTCCCAATCAATATGCCTTCTATGGCAGTATATTCTACACAGTTTACCAATTTCTTTCATTAATCGTTCACAAGGGTTCGAAGAAGCATGGTACTTGGATATATAGATCGGAGAAATGTTTCTAGCTCGTAACATACGTGTCCATATAGCAGATCTAAATTGTGATCCATTGTCGGAAATTACTTTCATCACATGCCCTACATGAAATAGAAAATGTTTTACAAATGCTTTCGAAACGGTTTTAGCAGTAGCTTTGCGTAACAGAGTGAAAGTAACAAATTTTTAAGTGAGTTCAACAGCGACAAAGATGTAGCAAAAACCTCTATTAGTTCTGGGAATCGGACCAAAAATGTCTACTGCGGCCATATGTCTTAATTTAACAGGTACAATGGGATATAATGGAGGAATATGTGAAGTTGTGTCTGACTTAGCTTTCTGGCAGATTTTACATGACGCTAAAACTCGTCGTATACGTTTCTCCATGTTGGCAAAATAACAGTTCTGTCTCAGTATAAGAAAACATTTTCTAGCTCCGTAATGTGCGTAACTTAAATGAGTATACCAGATTAATTTGTTAACCAGTTCGTCAGGAATGCATAATAACCAATTGTTGCTGTCAGGATGAGAGCGGCGAAACAGAATGTCATTGCGTACAGTGTAATTGTTTCTAATGGTAACATTATTCTTATCTTGCCAAAGGTGTTTAATTTCTTTCCACACGTTGTCTTTATTTTGCTCTTTTGCTATGTCCTGTAATGACGACGAAATAAAATTTTCAAATGCAACTTGCTGAATGTACAAGACGCTGAAATTTGCTTTGCAGAAGTTGGTTGCGATGTCTTGCTGATTGTTGCTGAGAGAACGAGATAGTGCATTCCTGCAAATAAAGTTTCCATCTGCTTAATCTGTCGTGAGTAAATTTAGCTGAAAGTAAAAATTGGATAGCTCTATGGTGTGTGTAAACGGTGGTGTGTCTTCCATAAAGAAAGAGCCGAAATCTCGTGAAAGCCCAAACAACACATAATGTTTCCAATTCAGTGACAGAATAATTTCGTTCAGCAGGTAACAGAATGCGACTTGCAAATGCGATGTTTTTAATTACTGTTGAGCCATCTTCTTTAATTTCCTGAAAAATATGTACGCCTAAAGCGGTGTTGGAACTGTCGGTGGCAATGGAAAAATTTCTGGTAAGATCTGGGTGCGATAAAAGTGGTGCATTCAACAAAGCATGTTTCAGATTCATAAATTCAGAATGTGCTTGCTTATCCCAGGACCAAATAGTGTTTTTACCTGTTAATTGGCATAATCTAGGTGTGTCTAAAGCAGAGTGATGAATAAATTTACGAAAAAAGTTAATTAATCCCAAAAAGCTGCGTAATTGTTTTTTTGTTGTAGGAACAGTAATGTCACGTAGAGCTTGAAGTTTTTCCGGATCAGGCGCAATGCCTTCTGCTGAAATTACGTGTCCAAGAAATTTTATAGAAGTTTTACCAAAATGCGATTTACTGAGATTAACTGTGGGTCCTTGTGCACGAAAAGTTTGCAACAGTTGTTCAAGAATCAGATTGTGTTCAGTCCAGTTAGCTTCTGCAATAAGAATGTCATCTATGTACACTCTTTGACATAAAACTTGACCGGCGGTCGGCCGCTTCAGAGGCTAAGTCCGCGCCGATCGCGACATGGGACAAAAAAACTGGCCAACTCGCTAATTCTCTAAGTTCGGTTATCTGCACAATCTGGCAACACTGTAGACTGCGGCACTTCCTGGAGGAAAACTTGTCCCATGATAGAGAAACTCTAGGCTGATTACGCCTGTGGTCTAGCGGTAGCGTGCGTTCTTTCTGTTCATAATGTCAGTGGATCGAGAGCAGCTGGCATAAAATATTTTTATAGCCTCTTCTGTCTGAATGCTGAAGACGTGAATGTAATGGTAGTGCAGATTCAATCTATTTCGCTTTGTGACACACCGATATCAAAATTTTATCCAGTAACGATTTTGCGGCAGATTTCCTGCAGACTGTCCTCCTCTGGACGCCGTATGCGGCAAAGCTCCGGGATCCATTTGCTGGCTACTGGCAGCGGCCGTGGCGACAGCAGCGGCGCTGCACTCCCCCGTTCTTTATCGAAAGCGCCTGCTACCGCTCATCGCTTTTGATGATTTAAAACGCTTTATTATTAAATGTTGCTCCACAGAAAATTTCTACAATTTCCATTCACGCTCAAAAGCAACGGAGACAGACGCCCTGATTAGTAGGCGGGTATTATATTACATTAATCGGCAAGAGCTGAGTATGGCCCGAAATTAATTTTGTAGACTGGGACGAAATTAAACCAACTCACTACATTCGATGAATTTATAAATGCTTCATACCTCGTTTCTTTTCCTTTCAAACTCAATTATTTGTGCAACTTTTGGTCACTGTTTGGATGTTTTCGTCAAGCCAGAGTGAGCGTCTGTGGTGTAAAGTGTATTACAGTTCTTGTTTCATTCCTTATGGTAAGTCTATGCGATAAACAGTGTGAATACCTTGCAATGCATGCTCTGTAGCAGTGCAGGAACACTGCACATTTGGAGTTCCATGTATGGGTTCATGAAGTATTTATTGTTGATCGGAAGTGATAGTTAAGGTCATCAGATTTAAACCAGAAAAATTTGTCGTTTTGAAGGTTTCAGAGAACGGAAAGGAATTGCTAACGCCGGTTTTAGAAAACGTCTACAGTTAAATGCTATTGCAAAAATTTAGAAGAAGGGAACTACATTAATGAACATGTGCACTTCATAAACAACCTTCTGACATGTTAGACCTATATGACGAACAAAGCTCAAATTTATATAGTTGACAGTCGGTTTGAATCTTTTCAGGGTCTATTTTACAGTGAAGCACCTTGGAATTTGCAAAGCAGAAATCCATGATATTAACTTAATTTACTAAGTCGAAATCGGACGAAGATTGATGTTTAAAGGCATTCTTCAGATTTCGCATAAGAAATTTTTACTAGCAGTTTGCAACTCCATTAATTAAAATGGAAAATAAAAGGTTGTATGCAGCGGCTTCTACCGTGATTCGAACTGCTATGTCTTATAGTACAAGCACTGCAACGCACAAGGGAACCTCTGAGCTAACGACACACTGGCGGCCAGAGGCGGAATATAGTCACTACGATGTTGCCTGAGCCTCAAAACGCAACATTAAACACACGAACAGAGGAGGTGGAGATTACTGTTTTAACGTCCCGTCGACAACGATGTCATTAGAAACGGAGCACAAGCTCGGATTAGGGAAGGATGGGGAAGGAAATCGGCCGTGCCCTTCCTAAGGAACCATCCCGGCATTTGCCTGAAGCGATTTAGGGAAATCATTGAAAACCTAAATCAGGATGGCCGGGCGCGGGATTGCACCGTCGTCCTCCCGAATGCACACACAAACAGGTGTTACTTATGTGAAGAACGCCGTTCTTGGAGTCCAGAAATTAAATATACTTTCTAATTGTGTCATCTTGCAGTGGATTATATCGTACGAGTCTTCGATGTGGAAAACGAACGTCAAGTGAATTTAGCGAGGTAACGCCGACCTACACCCGGAAGTAAATGCACTATCAGAGTGTTGACAAATACTTGCTACGACGCTGCCATTTCTAGGCTCTCTGACGAGGCAGCTCTTCAGCGAAATGCTTGCCGTGATTCTCCGATACGGTTCTTCAGAGTGGAGACGTGCGCGCACGTTTGGTTTTTATGCGGCGTTCTCCCCTGATGGTTTCTGACGTCGCCTTGTAGGCTATGTATACATATGAGACATTCAATTATCATTAATCCAGAATGATACAAGTTTCAGCTTCCGGCGTGGAAGAAGGCTGTTGACGCCGACATTATATCATTTCAACGTAGGGAAAGCAAAACGGATCATTCAATGTTTCTCATTCAACATAAAGCATGTGAGATAATTTTCCGTAACGTTCATAATCATCTAAAAATACAAACGAAGTAAAAATACACCGGAAGCTTATTCGAATTGAATATAACGCTTAGCACCTCGATGTCGAATTTGTCCACTTGCAATCTTTTGCAGCATACACATAGAATGTCATGATTACCACGAGAATGAAGAAATATGTTGGTAAGGATGGAAGCAGGAAGAGACGCAGTCAACAAATATTCTATTCCTCATGGCATTTATTTCATTTGACACGTAAGAAGAGGTAAAGCGGGAATTTACTTTCGTTAACACGAAAGATATGCCGCACATATTGATAACGAGGAAGTCTGCGTCTTCATACGTTTCCTCCTTGAAATCTGTATGCTCTATTATATACTAAGTAGCCCGATCATTGTTTCAGTAATGTTACCCTCTTGTTTGACCCCGTAACGATGAACAGATTCCAAATGCATGTCTCCCTTCCTGGGTTGTTTTTTGTGTTTTATTGCTTGGAATTCCTGAAGCAGACCACTGTGCCTTCCCCCCTCGTGGGTTAGGTCTCAAAACTAAACCGCTTTGTATCCAATGGCATAATTTATTCAGACAGCATCAGCATAAGACTATCAAACAAAGCCTTCCATTTACAGTTGCAGCACTCTAACCAGCACTGACCAAAGTGTAATCCACGGTCATGGTCCTAAATTACCAGCTGTCTGCTACTGTGGCAAAGTCCGTACTACACTGTCGATTCCGCAGCACCATTTTATCTGGTAACAATGTGTAGTTGCACAGTTGTGCTACCAGGTCTGTCCTCACACTGTCAACTTTATGTATCTCACTTCTCCTGTAGCGTAGATCACGAGGAGCCGAAGTAAATGAGTGTATTCTGCATGACGTAACATTCAGTATTCCCTTCTTTCATAGCCACTCTTCATGTGCATCGATACCAAATAGGAATGCGAAAACTCTTGCGAGTGAGAGAATGACAATAACAATCGTAACAAGAACAAGCAAATAATGAATGATGTTTATTCCAACGCAGAACGAGAATGGCTTTAAATATAAAAATCTGTATCTATATCTATATCCATATCTATTGATCTTTGAGTTGGCACAATGCAAATATATTCTTAGCATTTAGTTACTGAATTTAGTTCTGGATGTTTGCAGAGAAAAGGAAAAGTCGGTACTTCTCGCTAGTGTAATATAATGTGAACCAGCAACTACCCTTTCCTTAGAACACGACTCAAGCAGGTCCTCAAGTAGGTAGCAAGGCACTGCTGCATTCTGTTCCCTGACATTGCTCTGATGACGGTTAATGCAGATAGTTCCGATTATGAAATACAAAACGTATTGCAGGTTAGTTCCTAGGATAGTAACATTAAATTTGCGTTGTAGACGGCACATGAACGTGACGACTATCCATATTACTCATCAATATAAAAAGACAATATTTTGGGAATTTAGCAGGATTACTCAAAATGAATTCTGAAATTGGGTGACTGACTGCACAGGTGCTAAACGTCGTCAAGAGTATACGATGTCCTAATCGCTTTAGGAATATGAAGATCGTCTTCGACAGCTCGCAACTTTCACATTGCTATCTCCACCCTACTCCAGACAGCCCTCGGTGGAGTTGCACTACGTTGCCGATGTTATGGAAGGCCTTCAAACCGACAACAGACCACATATTGAAAAATACAAGCGAATTCTCTTGCAGCGTAAGCTTATTGTAACTAATCTAAAAATTATTGGAGAGGAACATTGTCCTATTCAAAAAAAGTAAAATGTTACACACTGTTGACGTCAAACGGACATTATCTATGTCCTGTCTTGTGTCCTACTCATCTATAATATCAAGTGTACTATGAAAATGATTATATATAATGGATGATAGGGTAATGCATTGATACCAGATGGTGGGGGCCGGCCGGTGTGGCCGTGCGGTTCTAGGCGCTTCAGTCTGGAACCGCGTGACCGCTACGGTCGCAGGTTCGAATCCTGCCTCGGGCATGGATGTGAGTGATGTCCTTAGGTTAGTTAGGTTTAAGTAGTTCTAAGTTCTAGGGGACTGATGACCTTAGAAGTTAAGTGCCATAGTGCTCAGAACCATTTGAACTATTTGAACTATTTAACACAAAATGACATTAAAAATTAAAGTTATTCACGAGCAGCTAGTTGAGAATATGTATGAACATTAAATGACACGACGAACTGAAATAATATGACGAAGAGTTCAGCGCTCACTGGGAATAGAGCCCCACACATATCGTTGTTGACTACACACAAAGAGACGTCAGCTACCGAATTTTTCTCCACCAGCTGCTCAGAATAGCATCTTGAACTTATAGTCATCTCGCAAATATTTCTGTGTCTCACTGGGAGTTAAAAACGTCAGATATCGTTAGTGTTGACAACGAATGAAAATACATTAAAAATCAAAATTATTATCCACCAGCAGATAGGTGTTCTCATGATAGAGCTTGATAATACATAATTAAATCTTTAGTGCCGGGCCAGGATTCGATCCCATTCACGCGTAATATGTGAAGGTGTTGAGGAATCTGCAGTTTTGAACAAACAACAAATTGTAGCCGAGCTGTATTGCCACGAAGGGATCAAATTCCGCGTTAAGGGCGGTCTGAGTTGCATTCCCAGTTTAGAACCAATTTTATCGACATACAGAAGCTCAAATAAAAGATGGAATAAGTGTCCTGTGACCATACATAGCGTTTGTGTCGTCACTTGAAATAAATAACTAGTATAAGAAAGGTTACTGGTGATAGAGTTTCTACATGTCGCCACTCCAGACTTTATTGTGGTTCAACCTACCGTCTACTTGGTAAAGAAGGAATATCATCTTTAATGTGAATTTTCAGACCACGCAGCCATTATATCTCCTTCACTTGGTGTAGCCAGGAGAGAATGGAATCTGTCTCTCCCTATCTAAAATCATTGACGGAAGTGGGAATCGAACCCAGACCATAGGTATAACAACCTACCATCCGTCCAACAGACCACGAAATCCTCTTCTCTGCGAGTCATTTTTCTATCGTAACGCAGTTGCGCCACACTGGATGAGAATTCTGACACACAGGCTCCCTGTAGTAATTTGCAGCATGTTCAGTAAATTCATTTACTTGGTTGACCGAATCACCATGAACTAGCTGCCTCGGCTACCCAGTGCATACATTCGACTATTTTGTAATCACAGAAATAAAATCACGTAACTGCCACCTACACACAACTGCCAACAGTGTAGGATGCAGAAGTTTAAATAGGAAGTGTTCCTTTCCACTTGAGCTATTCTATTGCGCTATCTGTTACTAGAAAACGTCGTTCAGTCCAAAAGAAAAGCTGTAACTGTTTGTCTCTCAGAAGTCAAGACCTGGCCATATGCATAATCTCACAGTGCTGTGGAATCCAAAAGTTCTGGAGGAATAGTTGCCGAGCTCTGTAGCTACGTGTCAGTTTGTAGCATAGATAAGATGTCGCGAGTTCGAATACATTCAGTGCTACATTTTTTAAAACGCAATTCTGCTCTCTGCTGAAGGTATCAATCTAATGGAACTTTGAACATAATTCCCTTCACTTCTCAACCCAAAGTAGTCGCATGTGGAAAAAGGGCTAACTACTGTGACATTTTGTTCTATTCAGGTTTAATAGACAGCAGGCAGCAGATGCATCTCGAAGATGTGCAGGGAGAGCGCATCGTGCCATAATATGTCAGAAAAGTATTTTCTACATTAGCCGTCGTGTGGTAGTGATATTTTATTCTTCTTCAAACTTTGTTTGACAGCTTTAACTCAGAACAAGTTTTCTACATGCATGTAATCAATAAACTGCATGTGCATTGTCAGACTGTCATAGGTAACATCAGAGAATTCGCATATATCGTTGATGATTAATTTCTCTCTCATGTTTGCTATTGTTTTAACAACACTAAAGGAAACCTTACGAAAATTGTGCACTGTATTATAAGAAATGAAATAAAACTAACCATGATAACCTTACGACGAAAGTATTTGTACACAAGCATGCCTCTATCGACACGAATTAGTAAAATACTACTCACTTAGATTTTGATTGGGTCTGTGTTTAATTGGTATGCTGTGTCATACTCAAGAGGTATGCAAATGTGGCATTTCATAAATATAGTTACGTATTCCTAGAAACCCAAAATTCGCTTGTCAGCAGCGGAAAGAGGCCGTACCTGTTGTGCAGCATTGTAAGTTTTTCAACATTGCACTATGAGCTGAAAGCATTTTCTTGCGATTTCCTTATTGATGTTTGATCTGACTGCTTGTAGCTCTTTCACAGAAGGGATAAAAACGTTACAGTCAGTGAGACTGGAACTGCGAACCGTAACAGACGCTTTTTCACAGGTCAGCACGTTACCACAGAGCTGGCGAGGAGGTATGGGTCTTAGCTTCCTATTACGAGGGTAATAGTAACTAGAACTCGTAAACCGCTATTTGAAGGTCGAGATTAGTTGCGGTTTCCACCTGCAACGACTTTCCTGGGCTGAAAACCGTAAATTTTCAATCTTTTGTTACCCTTCAAGCGATAATAACTCAGACTATTCAATGGAAATGACAGGTAAAATCAAGTGAACTTTGAGGCTTAATTCCGTGCACACCAGGAAGTAACTCGTCGATCACAGAGTTGCCAAACATACGTTGCCTTGTTGCCAAATCTCAGTTACAGTACCAGCAGGAAGAAGACGAACCGATGTGATCCTACAGCGGTCTGGGAAGTGACCATAGCTGGTGTCTCCAAGTCACGGCTGCTACGGCCTGGAATACGTAATGCGTCTGATTCGCTTTCTGTAACTAGGTTTAGGGACTGGAGCGTAGTTACTAATAATACTCAGAACTGACTGCAAACTGAGCATCATAAATCAGTAACTCTCATTGTTGTTTTTATATTTCTTTCGTAAGTGTACTCAAAACTAAGAAAGTCATTCACAGGCGTTTTCGTGCCTCGCCGATAGTCGAGCACAACATACAAATAAAAATAAAAAAGAATGTGTGTGTGTGTGTGTTTGTGTGTGTGTGAGAGAGAGAGAGAGAGAGAGAGAGAGAGAGAGATAAATAAAAAGCAATGAGAGAGAGTGTAAAAAATTGTTGTAAAGAAATTTAATCATGGTATTTAAAGAAATCTTTCATTAAAATGACACGTTCCACATCATTACGAAATGTCGTATTCATGATCTAAGGGACAAGAGTTAATCTAATGTAATCTAATCTAATCTAATCACATCATATTGATGATTAGCCATGAAGAGTCATGAATTACCGAAATTTTGGCCAATACCAGTAACCAAATCTAAACTTGAAAATAAAAGACGACAATTTTTGTAATAAACCGTGACTCCTATCAAGACCCTTTCGTCCCTGTTATCTAACCACGAAAGATGTCTGATATACCTCCATTCTGAAGTAACAAAGTGTGCATGCATTTAAAGATGAAGTGCATGATGTGAAGTTCTGTGACGGAGATACGAACCCAACACGTAATCCGATTGTTAACTAAGATAAATCAAATTTTACGTATCGGTTTTTCTTACGAGCCGCTAGGTGTCTGAATCTAAAATAAGGATACAAACTTTTGTGCCTAAGCGACAATCGAACTGCACACCTACCGTGCATCCACGAATATAGCTTAAGTATCAGTTGCTTACTCATGAACAGTAAGATGTGTGCGTGTTTGACCAGAAATAACGACACCTGTTGCGATTGTTGGAAACACATGAACAGACATTGAAATTGCGCGTTAATTTTCACTATCAGGTGGGTGTGCACTTGATAAAGCTAGAAATGAAATTATGAATATTGTTGTACTGGATCAGGTTTCAGACCCACATACTTACCTTTGGAGGAGACCTAGAGAAGATTGCAGTCTTGGGAAAAGGAACGAAATGACTGAACTGTACTGTTCCGAGAGATTCAGATCCTCGAAAGAGGAGATACGAATTCGAATCACAGTCCAGCACCAAATTTTTAAACGTCTCTAGTTCAATCAAGTACAAGTAAAATAAGAGCCCTGTCCCTTTAAATGGCTATCGGTTCATCAAATAAAATAAAATTTTCTAATGTAAGTAAGCTTACTGGTGACTGTATTTCTGTTTACCATGACTTCCGCTGTGTCATTTCTCAACGTAAACCGGCTCTGCCCAGTTGGTAATGAAGGAACGTGATGTTTAATGCGGATTCTGGATTATAACGTCTTTCTCTTGAGGTTACCAGAGGTAAAATAAATCTGTTTGTGCCTCTTAAAAGTAAATGCCTGAACCACGCATTGCACCTGTGATAGCTCGTTCCACCATACCATTGTGGCCACATTTCCCAGCCCCAAGAGTGTGCTGTAACGGATGATGTGCTTAGCTTACAAAATTAGTCACGGTGGAAAAAATGCGAGTCTATTAAATGGTCAAGTAGAAGCAAGCTTCTGACGCAGAGATTATGCTATTCTCATGTCAGCAGGATGTAAAGACTCTTCTAGGCATCATAGGCTGGATGTGAAGCCATTTTGATTTTTCACAAATTCAGCAAATTTCTTAGTTCGAGAAAATCCACTGTGAAGTGTGAAGTTGCCGGATAATTCGATTATTACTGTTATTATTACTATCATTTTATTCATACCGCTGCAGGAACACGACCGTAGTCTTCAGGTAAAACGCGAGACCAGCTAATATGACGTCTGGCGACCGAAAGCACATATAAATATTTATCGCCCCTTTCCTCTCGGTGCTGAAGCTATGAGTGTAATTCAAGCGAATCTACAATATCATATTAGCTGGTCTCGCGTTTTACCTCAAGACTACGGTCGTAGTCAAGAGTAATGTACTAAGACTGGAGTCAAGACTTCCTCTGGGAAGTGCCGCAGTCTACATGTTGCTAGATCGAGCATATTGCCAGACATAGAATTCTGAGAGGAGCACGACTGTATTGTCCACCTTACGTGAACGACTCGGCGGTCAATTTTTTGGTCTGAGACTGTATCTACAACACATATTGCACGCTGAAGACCCAGAAGAATTTAAAAAAAAAAGTAGTTTATGAGAGCAACGTTAACCATAGCGTTCGAAGTATTCATAGTATTGTATACGTGTGTGTAAACGCCTTCCAATGACCACTCAAGAAAGACAAGGATACACAGTCTAGCTCCAATATTATAAATACGCCTCAGTTTGTGGATGAACTCAGGTTGATAATAATTGTGAAAATTTAGCAGCACTGTACCCATTGGTGTTAAACTCGTTTTCAACCAATGATTCCCACAGCTACAGGGATACTACTTGTGATACCTCTTAGACAAAATACTTAAGCAGTGTTATCAGACGAAAAGATCAACCTGACACAAACTGTGGGAAGTTTGTTTTACAACCTTCGTACCTGGATATTCAGCTTTTTCCTATTTGAGATATCTGTGAACGTTACTGCTTAAGACGATTTAAGCAGAAACTAAATTCCCTTAGCTTCGACAATGTTTAAAGAAATCGTCTTATTGGCACTAAATCGTGGTTTGTGAATTGTTTACCAGCCGTACTCTGCCGTATTTTGCCGGTTGGAAGGCAAAAGCTTACTGACAAATTTCACACAGAAATTACTGTTACAGTGTACTTATGGAGCCAAATGAGTGAATTGCGTATTTTCCGGTGAGAAACAGCACTGGCAAACAGTCTTCGCTACATTAGGTTATTTAAACTGGTGTCACTCTGAGCTAGAATTTATGGTCAGCGACTAAGTGTAAGGTCAACGTTTCGGATGCGAGTTTAGCGACTGTGAAATACTTTCCTACATTATAGAAGCGAATATTAAATTTGAACTAATATTGCGAAAATTTTGTACTTGGACAGCTTAGAATGAAAATACTTCTGTTTATTTGAAAGGGAAACAATAGATTTTCTAAAACACTGTCTGTCATACACAACTTGAAACAGGTCATGTCGACCAAATCATGTGGAAGAACTAACAGCAACGTATATTCGAAGGCAGTAAGATCTCTTGCCTTTTGGTTTGTCAGTACTCGATAGCCATTTCTAGGCGAAAGCAAATGAAGAAAGGCAGTGCGTTTTTGTTACCAGGTAACGCCTTCGTCAATTACTTTAGTTTTAAAGTAATCTACGAGTAATTGCTGGTGTTTGATATTAAGATGAAAAGGATTCCGTAGACAGGGAAAGAACCTGTTCTTGGGAAACTACATCTATAGTGACCAAAAGGCATTAAATGATGTTCAAGCACTTGTGTTACAGCAGCGGTATGAATAAAATGATAGTAATAATAACAGTAATAATCGAATTATCCGGCAACTTCACACTTCACAGAGGATTTTCCCGAACTAAGAAATTTGCTGAATTTGTGAAAAATCAAAATGGCTTCACATCCAGCCTATGATGCCTAGAAGAGTCTTTACATCCTGCTGACATGAGAATAGCATAATCTCTGCGTCAGAAGCTTGCTTCTACTTGACCATTTAATAGACTCGCATTTTTTCCACCGTGACTAATTTTGTAAGCTAAGCACATCATCCGTTACAGCACACTCTTGGGGCTGGGAAATGTGGCCACAATGATATGGTGGAACGAGCTATCACAGGTGCAATGCGTGGTTCAGGCATTTACTTTTAAGAGGCACAAACAGATTTATTTTACCTCTGGTAACCTCAAGAGAAAGACGTTATAATCCAGAATCCGCATTAAACATCACGTTCCTTCATTACCAACTGGGCAGAGCCGGTTTACGTTGGGAAATGACACAGCGGAAGTCATGGTAAACAGAAATACAGTCGCCAGTAAGCTTACTTTCATTAGAAAATTTTATTTTATTTGATGAACCGATAGCCATTTAAAGGGACAGGGCTCTTATTTTACTTGTACTTGATTGAACTAGAGACGTTTAAAAATTTGGTGCTGGACTGTGATTCGAATTCGTATCTCCTCTTTCGAGGATCTGAATCTCTCGGAACAGTACAGTTCAGTCATTTCGTTCCTTTTCCCAAGACTGCAATCTTCTCTAGGTCTCCTCCAAAGGTAAGTATGTGGGTCTGAAACCTGATCCAGTACAAAAATATTCATAATTTCATTTCTAGCTTTATCAAGTGCACACCCACCTGATAGTGAAAATTAACGCGCAATTTCAATGTCTGTTCATGTGTTTCCAACAATCGCAACAGGTGTCGTTATTTCTGGTCAAACACGCACACATCTTACCGTTCATGAGTAAGCAACTGATACTTAAGCTATATTCGTGGATGCACGGTAGGTGTGCAGTTCGATTGTCGCTTAGGCACAAAAGTTTGTATCCTTATTTTAGATTCAGACACCTAGCGGCTCGTAAGAAAAACCGATACGTAAAATTTGATTTATCTTAGTTAACAATCGGATTACGTGTTGGGTTCGTATCTCCGTCACAGAACTTCACATCATGCACTTCATCTTTAAATGCATGCACACTTTGTTACTTCAGAATGGAGGTATATCAGACATCTTTCGTGGTTAGATAACAGGGACGAAAGGGTCTTGATAGGAGTCACGGTTTATTACAAAAATTGTCGTCTTTTATTTTCAAGTTTAGATTTGGTTACTGGTATTGGCCAAAATTTCGGTAATTCATGACTCTTCATGGCTAATCATCAATATGATGTGATTAGATTAGATTAGATTACATTAGATTAACTCTTGTTCCTTAGATCATGAATACAACATTTCGTAATGATGTGGAACGTGTCATTTTAATGAAAGATTTCTTTAAATACCATGATTAAATTTCTTTACAACAATTTTTTACACTCTCTCTCATTGCTTTTTATTTATCTCTCTCTCTCTCTCTCTCTCTCTCTCTCACACACACACAAACACACACACACACACACATTCTTTTTTATTTTTATTTGTATGTTGTGCTCGACTATCGGCGAGGCACGAAAACGCCTGTGAATGACTTTCTTAGTTTTGAGTACACTTACGAAAGAAATATAAAAACAACAATGAGAGTTACTGATTTATGATGCTCAGTTTGCAGTCAGTTCTGAGTATTATTAGTAACTACGCTCCAGTCCCTAAACCTAGTTACAGAAAGCGAATCAGACGCATTACGTATTCCAGGCCGTAGCAGCCGTGACTTGGAGACACCAGCTATGGTCACTTCCCAGACCGCTGTAGGATCACATCGGTTCGTCTTCTTCCTGCTGGTACTGTAACTGAGATTTGGCAACAAGGCAACGTATGTTTGGCAACTCTGTGATCGACGAGTTACTTCCTGGTGTGCACGGAATTAAGCCTCAAAGTTCACTTGATTTTACCTGTCATTTCCATTGAATAGTCTGAGTTATTATCGCTTGAAGGGTAACAAAAGATTGAAAATTTACGGTTTTCAGCCCAGGAAAGTCGTTGCAGGTGGAAACCGCAACTAATCTCGACCTTCAAATAGCGGTTTACGAGTTCTAGTTTCTATTGCCCTCGTAATAGGAAGCTAAGACCCATACCTCCTCGCCAGCTCTGTGGTAACGTGCTGACCTGTGAAAAAGCGTCTGTTACGGTTCGCAGTTCCAGTCTCACTGACTGTAACGTTTTTATCCCTTCTGTGAAAGAGCTACAAGCAGTCAGATCAAACATCAATAAGGAAATCGCAAGAAAATGCTTTCAGCTCATAGTGCAATGTTGAAAAACTTACAATGCTGCACAACAGGTACGGCCTCTTTCCGCTGCTGACAAGCGAATTTTGGGTTTCTAGGAATACGTAACTATATTTATGAAATGCCACATTTGCATACCTCTTGAGTATGACACAGCATACCAATTAAACACAGACCCAATCAAAATCTAAGTGAGTAGTATTTTACTAATTCGTGTCGATAGAGGCATGCTTGTGTACAGATACTTTCGTCGTAAGGTTATCATGGTTAGTTTTATTTCATTTCTTATTATACAGTGCACAATTTTCGTAAGGTTTCCTTTAGTGTTGTTAAAACAATAGCAAACATGAGAGAGAAATTAATCATCAACGATATATGCGAATTCTCTGATGTTACCTATGACAGTCTGACAATGCACATGCAGTTTATTGATTACATGCATGTAGAAAACTTGTTCTGAGTTAAAGCTGTCAAACAAAGTTTGAAGAAGAATAAAATATCACTACCACACGACGGCTAATGTAGAAAATACTTTTCTGACATATTATGGCACGATGCGCTCTCCCTGCACATCTTCGAGATGCATCTGCTGCCTGCTGTCTATTAAACCTGAATAGAACAAAATGTCACAGTAGTTAGCCCTTTTTCCACATGCGACTACTTTGGGTTGAGAAGTGAAGGGAATTATGTTCAAAGTTCCATTAGATTGATACCTTCAGCACAGAGCAGAATTGCGATTAAAAAATGTAGCACTGAATGTATTCGAACTCGCGACATCTTATCTATGCTACAAGCTGACACGTAGCTACAGAGCTCGGCAACTATTCCTCCAGAACTTTTTGGATTCCACAGCACTGTGAGATTATGCATATGGCCAGGTCTTGACTTCTGAGAGACAAACAGTTACAGCTTTTCTTTTGGACTGAACGACGTTTTCTAGTAACAGATAGCGCAATAGAATAGCTCAAGTGGAAAGGAACACTTCCTATTTAAACTTCTGCATCCTACACTGTTGGCAGTTGTGTGTAGGTGGCAGTTACGTGATTTTATTTCTGTGATTACAAAATAGTCGAATGTATGCACTGGGTAGCCGAGGCAGCTAGTTCATGGTGATTCGGTCAACCAAGTAAATGAATTTACTGAACATGCTGCAAATTACTACAGGGAGCCTGTGTGTCAGAATTCTCATCCAGTGTGGCGCAACTGCGTTACGATAGAAAAATGACTCGCAGAGAAGAGGATTTCGTGGTCTGTTGGACGGATGGTAGGTTGTTATACCTATGGTCTGGGTTCGATTCCCACTTCCGTCAATGATTTTAGATAGGGAGAGACAGATTCCATTCTCTCCTGGCTACACCAAGTGAAGGAGATATAATGGCTGCGTGGTCTGAAAATTCACATTAAAGATGATATTCCTTCTTTACCAAGTAGACGGTAGGTTGAACCACAATAAAGTCTGGAGTGGCGACATGTAGAAACTTCCGGGTGTAGGTCGGCGTTACCTCGCTAAATTCACTTGACATTCGTTTTCCACATCGAAGACTCGTACGATATAATCCACTGCAAGATGACACAATTAGAAAGTATATTTAATTTCTGGACTCCAAGAACGGCGTTCTTCACATAAGTAACACCTGTTTGTGTGTGCATTCGGGAGGACGACGGTGCAATCCCGCGCCCGGCCATCCTGATTTAGGTTTTCAATGATTTCCCTACATCGCTTCAGGCAAATGCCGGGATGGTTCCTTAGGAAGGGCACGGCCGATTTCTTTCCCCATCCTTCCCTAATCCGAGCTTGTGCTCCGTCTCTAATGACATCGTTGTCGACGGGGCGTTAAAACAGTAATCTCCACCTCCTCTGTTCGTGTGTTTAATGTTGCGTTTTGAGGCTCAGGCAACATCGCAGTAACTATATTCCGCCTCTGGCTGCCAGTGTGTCGTTAGCTCAGAGGTTCCCTTGTGCGTTGCAGTGCTTGTACTATAATTAATGGAGTTGCAAACTGCTAGTAAAAATTTCTTATGCGAAATCTGAAGAATGCCTTTAAACATCAATCTTCGTCCGATTTCGACTTAGTAAATTAAGTTAATATCATGGATTTCTGCTTTGCAAATTCCAAGGTGCTTCAGTGTAAAATAGACCCTGTAAAGATTCAAACCGACTGTCAACGATATAAATTTGAGCTTTGTTCGTCATATAGGTCTAACATGTCAGAAGGTTGTTTATGAAGTGCACATGTTCATTAATGTAGTTCCCTTCTTCTAAATTTTTGCAATAGCATTTAACTGTAGACGTTTTCTAAAACCGGCGTTAGCAATTCCTTTCCGTTCTCTGAAACCTTCAAAACGACAAATTTTTCTGGTTTAAATCTGATGACCTTAACTATCACTTCCGATCAACAATAAATACTTCATGAACCCATACATGGAACTCCAAATGTGCAGTGTTCCTGCACTGCTACAGAGCATGCATTGCAAGGTATTCACACTGTTTATCGCATAGACTTACCATAAGGAATGAAACAAGAACTGTAATACACTTTACACCACAGACGCTCACTCTGGCTTGACGAAAACATCCAAACATTGACCAAAAGTTGCACAAATAATTGAGTTTCAAAGGAAAAGAAACGAGGTATGAAGCATTTATAAATTCATCGAATGTAGTGAGTTGGTTTAATTTCGTCCCAGTCTACAAAATTAATTTCGGGCCATACTCAGCTCTTGCCGATTAATGTAATATAATACCCGCCTACTAATCAGGGCGACTGTCTCCGTTGCTTTTGAGCGTGAATGGAAATTGTAGAAATTTTCTGTGGAGCAACATTTAATAATAAAGCGTTTTAAATCATCAAAAGCGATGAGCGGTAGCAGGCGCTTTCGATAAAGAACGGGGGAGTGCAGCGCCGCTGCTGTCGCCACGGCCGCTGCCAGTAGCCAGCAAATGGATCCCGGAGCTTTGCCGCATACGGCGTCCAGAGGAGGACAGTCTGCAGGAAATCTGCCGCAAAATCGTTACTGGATAAAATTTTGATATCGGTGTGTCACAAAGCGAAATAGATTGAATCTGCACTACCATTACATTCACGTCTTCAGCATTCAGACAGAAGAGGCTATAAAAATATTTTATGTCAGCTGCTCTCGATCCACTGACATTATGAACAGAAAGAACGCACGCTACCGCTAGACCACAGGCGTAATCAGCCTAGAGTTTCTCTATCATGGGACAAGTTTTCCTCCAGGAAGTGCCGCAGTCTACAGTGTTGCCAGATTGTGCAGATAACCGGACTTAGAGAATTAGCGAGTTGGCCAGTTTTTTTGTCCCATATCGCGATCGGCGCGGACTTAGCCTCTGAAGCGGCCGGCCGCCGGTCAAGTTTTATGTCAAAGAGTGTACGTTGTAATTCTGTCTTTGAGTTCTGTCGGAAGTATTGTGTTCAAACCGCGAATAAAAGCTGCTGAAGAAATAGTTAAACCGAACGGTAATTTACAAAATTGATAACAGTCACCAAAACAGAGAAAAGCTGTATACTTTCTGCAATTCGGATGGAGCTGAATTTGCCAAAATCCCGATTTTAGATCTAATGTAGAATAAATAGCAGTACCGTGAAATTTCTGTAGAAGTTCCTCTAATGTCTGTGGTCTATCTGTTTCATTAATAATAATGTCATTAATGTGACGCGAATCAAGTACAAGGCGAAGTGAGCCATCCTTTTTCTTGACAATATGAAGCGGGTTTATGTACGGACTAACTGCCGGTTCTATAATTCCTTGGTCGAGCATATCTTGCAACTCTTTTTTAACTTGTTCTCTGTGGATATATGGAATGGGATAATGCTTTGCTTTAAATGTGTCGTGCTGTTTGACTTGAAATTCATACATAAAACCGGACATAGTACCAGGAATGTTGTCGAAAACTGGAGCTTGCTGTAAAATAATTTTGTGTATTTGCGTGCGTTCGTCGTCTGTATTTGCACAGCTCTGCTTAATTTTATCAGAAATCATCTGCATTACATCATAGTCAGCTTCGTCTGGAGTATTATAGTTACGTACGTACGTATCTGTGAACAATGTGGAATTACAGTCTATGTTACGTGATGCGGAAATGACCTCTGTGCGATTAATTGTTTGTTCTTCCGCAGATAGTGAGTGCTGAAATTCTATAGCAAATTGTATATTTTCGTCTTTCAACATTAAATAGGAATTCTGAAAATCGATAACTCCGTCGTGTTGTACCAGAAAATTCGTACCTAAAATAACGTCTGTTGTCAATAAAGGAACAATCCAAAAATTTGAGTGAAATGTGTGACCTGCAATACAAAATGATAAATGTGTCTGTAATTTAACGTCTACTCCTTTACTCGATACTGCTCCTTTCACTTTCGTTTTGCCTAATGGTAATGTAGGATAGGTATTCTCTTTGTTACACTCGTTAAAAGTTTCTTCATTTATTACTGACATAGGTGATCCGGAGTCGATTACTGCTGAAAATTTCGATGAACCAATTTTAATTTCGATGACAGGATGTGAAATGGTTTTTTGAACAACTGGTCTTTCCTGCAAAAGAGTGTCTCGTATGTCGTCAAAAGTAATAACATTTTCGTGAATAACATTCTGCGTGTCTAAAGTTGTGCTTGTGTTACTGGATGATGCGACCTGTACAGTATCTAGTCAAATTCTATCTGATGTGTTATTATTTACGGGAGGATTCTGTGGCATTTCGACTATTTGAACTGTTCTATTATTTCTTCCAGACGTATTACGCTCTGGATGATACCTACTGTCGGGTTCATTCATGAGAATATGTTGTTGCTGATCATTTTGCTGCTCGTAAGACCGACTGTTATTATACGTACGCTGATAATTGTGCTCATTGTTTTTACGTCTGTCGTGATAGTCATTCCTATACGGTGCATTGCGATAGGAATTGAAGTACTGTGTTTTCTGTACGTAGTTGTTTCCTTGCTGCCGTGCATTACCATTTGTTGTACCTGGGACTAGACGTGCACGCGCCGAAACATTAAAGCTTGGTTGACCCTTGGCACTACGTTGTTGGTTAGGTATGCTAACCGGATGACTTTCATGCTGTTGCGGTGGAAAACGTCTATTGTTACCAAAATGTGGTTCCTGTTGCTGAAAATTTTGACGATATTTATATAATTAGAATTTTGTCCGTTATTAAAGTCCTGATGATTGTCATTCCTGGAGCGTCTAATACCTTTACTATTGAAATTACGTGGCTGATGGTAATAGCTGTATGTATGTTGACCTTGGTTATTATATGAAAAATTTTTGTTTACAAAGGAATAATCCAATTGCTGTTCTTCCAAAAGCTGTAACAGATCTCTGAATGCCGAAATGTTTTCTTTTTGCTGACCCGTTAGAAGTGACACTCTTAATGATCGTGGTAATTTAGAGATACATAATTGAATAAGTGCAGATTCACTGTACGGTTCACTTAGGTATTGGTTTTGTTGCAACATGTGCTCAAAAAATTGCGTCACACTGGGAAAATTTGAGTTCTCATAATTTGGTAAACTAATTAACTGATCTTTAATTCCGCGCTGTGTCGTCTTCGACCAATACGCTGACAGAAAAGCATTCTGAAACTCTTCTACTGAGTAACATTGTCTCGCGATCGGTCTCATACGAGTTGCCGGTTCACCTTCCAAAAAGCTACAAATAAATTCAAGTTTATGTGTTACGGGCCAAGTCGGTGGAAAAGCAAAGCTAAATTTTTGTATCCAATCCAGTGGGTGAATCTGTGTTCTGTCATTTTTAAACACTTTAAATTTTCTCACTGACAGAAAATGTTTGTAATCAAAATTATCGTCTCTGTATGATGGAACAGGTTCACGATTGTAAGAGAATCTATTTGTCTGTGTCTGTTTGGAATCTAAGTCGCGTACTCCTGTAGATTACCCAAATTATACGCGCTGCGTGAGTCTGACAAATGTTCGCAAAGTGGCGTCTGCTGTGATGTGTTATTAACTGAAATATTTTTCATCTCTGTTACTTCTTGCTGTAAACTTGACAATTTTCTACGCAATGTGTTATTAGATGAATCGATCTCACTGATTGTCTGTTGTAGATTTTGAAATTCAGGTGTTTGATTAAATGAAACCGGTGAGGTATCGTCTGATTTGCTGTCATTATTACTTTCAATAACGTTAATACGACTGGCCAATTCATCATATTTTTCAGTCAGTATTTTTACCTGATCATCGGTTTTAGTGTCAGAGGCATTAATCTGTTTTTGCATTTTACGTGTGGTTTCGTTCAGTTTTTTAACTTCAGCTTTGATGTCATCGGAATCCTGTGTTAGTTCTAATTGTTCGAGTCTGTCGGTCACTGTTTGAATATCTACTGTGTGTGTATCTGTTTTTGATTTAAGATCAGAAATTTCATCACGTAATTCGATGTTCAACTGTTCGATGGTATTAATTTTGTCCGATACTGTGGCAGTATTGTTGTCTACGTATGTTTTTGCCTTCGCAAACATTTTACGTTTATCTTCTTGTCTCTGTGCAGTAACTGTTTCCATGACTTGACGTTTTACTTTATTTTGATCCTGTATAAATTTGCAGAAACGCGTATCACTGTTTTGTAGGTGAAGATTAAAACGTTCATCAATCTGAGTGTTCTGTTGGTCGAATTTCGCGTCTATCTTTGCATCCATTGTACGCGAAAGTTCTGCTGTCATTAATTTAAACTCGTCGCGTAATTGTGTTGCTTTTTCAGAGCATTGTTTAGCGACTCCGCTAATTTCGTCTCTAAGTGTTTCTGTTGTAGCTGTTTGCATTTCCCTTAATTCTTGAGCAACAGATCTAATTTCTTCGCTATTTTTTCTTGAACAAGCCTCAATTTCCTCGCGTAACTGTTCCTTAGTGTCATGACACTGCGCGGCAACGGCTCTAATCTGTTCACTAAGCTGTCTGGAATTGTTGTCTAATTTTTCATTAAAGTATTGTTTGAGATTTTCATTATTTTCATTAAGTTGTTGGAAATTTTCACTATTTTGTTTCTTCTGTTCACTAAGTTGTTTGGAATTGTTGTCTAATTTTCATTAAGTTTTTTGAGACTGTTCTCGTTAAGTTGTATCATTAATGCTATGATTCCGTCCATGTCAAAATTCGCTACTGTATTCTTTGTGTTGTTTAATGGCGTACCTGCAATTGTCACGCTTTCTGTAACCATTTGGTTATTTTGTGATTCTTGAAAATGGGTGCTAATCAGATGTGCATTGTTAGTCACTGCACCGGAATTAAATAAATCTGTCGTACTTTCAGTACACTGTTCATTTTCATTAGAAAAATTTGTCTGTTCGTCACGTGAATTTAGCAAACCGGTTGTGTTAAGCTGGGCAGCGCTCATTGCAACAGAACGCACCGCGTCATCAATTGTCGTCAAATTAACAGAGGACACAAGTGAGTTTGTTTGTTCATCATTAAGATAATAATCATCATTAGTGGTTGGAACGCACTGATTGTCAGTAAACGCAGGATTGTCATCGTTACACTGCGTGTCACAAGTACTATCGGTGAAGTTGTTTAAGTCGGTAATTTCATTCATTACACCTCGTGATGTACTATTAATAGTTTTTCGCGGCATTTTTACACTAGTCACAATTATTCACAAATGAGACAAAGACAATGCAAAATCCAACAAATACAAATACAACCAAGAGCAACAAATTGCCGATGATCTGAGGAAAGAAAGTCACAAAATTAGTAAAAGCGTTGCGCCGAATCCTAATTATATTTTAGTAAATAAGAGCAGATATCTGACTACTTTTCAGAAGATTCTCAAAGAAATACGATCAAGGCCGGATGTCGCCAAGTGTAACCTCCCCACAAAAATAAAAGAAAATAATTAAATGTGAATGGACATCATACTAAACGTAACCTCCCAGCAGAAATAAAAGAAAAGTCTATGATAATGGAAACGAGCCAAATGTTTGGTCCCCACAAAAATTATAGAATAATAATGACCCAAATGTAAACTCGACACAAAAATTGAGAAATGAAATTTAATAATTAAACCCACAATAATAGGGCAGCATCGCTGACCTTAGGCCCTGTGCAATAATTAATCTGATAAATAGATTCTGGGAGGAAAATCATAGGAAATATTGTTTCAATTGGAATGATTCTTTTCTCAAAAACGATTGCTTTGAAAACAAAATTATTATTGGGGCATTTCTTGAACAAATTAATTACAATTAACAGATGTTATTGGCTGAGCGCAATGCTGCTTCATTATCTTATTTAACAATATACCTCGTCCCGAACCTTGACCAGAGACCCATGTCGCCGCCCGCCGACTCCTCACACACTACTTCCGACTGAGTCCAACTCACAACTGAACTGTTCCTGCCGACTCGCTACACGCAACTCCTACTCGCAACTGAACACTCGCGCGGTCAAGCGCAGACTAGCAACGATAAATAACTCTCTGGTCAGAGATTCTGTCATGCCTCGCCATCGCTGGTACTGAATACATACGCGTTTCAACCATTAAGAAAAAATGTTGCTTCATCACTGAAAACAAGTTTCGCACTGAACGCATCCTCTTCCATGAGCTGTTGCAACCGCGCCGAAAATTCAAAGCGTTTGACTTTGTCATCGGGTGTCAGGGCTTGTAGCAATTGTAAACGGTAAGGTTTATGCTTTAGCCTTTTCCGTAAGATTTTCCAAACCGTCGGCTGTGGTACGTTTAGCTCCCTGCTTGCTTTATTCGTCGACTTCCGCGGGCTACGCGTGAAACTTGCCCGCACGCGTTCAACCGTTTCTTCGCTCACTGCAGGCCGACCCGTTGATTTCCCCTTACAGAGGCATCCACAAGCTTTAAACTGCGCATACCATCGCCGAATGGAGTTAGCAGTTAGTGGACCTTTGTTGAACTTCGTCCTGAAGTGTCGTTGCACTGTTATGACTGACTGATTTGAGTGCATTACAAGCACGACATACGCTTTCTCGGCTCCTGTCGCTATTTTGTCTCACTGCGCTCTCGAGCGCTCTGGCGGCAGAAACCTGAAGTGCGGCTTCAGCCGAACAAAACTTTATGAGTTTTTCTACGTATCTGTAGTGTGTCGTGACATTTGTCAATGAACGGAGCTACAATGAATTTATGAAATCGCTTCAATCATTTGTAATAGCCCTGTACATCGTTTTAAGAGAAATATAAGTGGCGCTAAATAATAAAGCTAGGAAGCCATAAAGTGTTCAGAATTGCATATGTATGTCACCATCAACTGTTAGAAGTCAACTTGATGGGAGTAACATTTTGGTCAAGATCGGAGGTCTTACGAAAAATTGGAGGCGATAAATATTACACTCAGAGCGATGAAAATTGGTATGATGCTTCAGTTTGATATAAAACCATTAATTATGTGACCCCATTAAGCTACCGCTAATAGTTTTCAAGTAATTTACTCAAAACTAAATTTGGAACAAAAACGTTCTTATTTGTAATAGATTAAGTACCATTAATAAAAATGATAGAAAGTTTCGATAACAGTACCTTGACTGCATCCATTAAATAACAAAGATATAACAATTTTCAGGTCCTTAATGTAAATAACAATCAATACAAGGTCTCTTAAAGATGTAGTTCAGAGGTCATGTTCTACTGTCGGTTCCGTTCTAAAAATTCTGCGCCCTTATATAAACATGGCATGAGAGGCTGTGACTTCGCACCCAGGTCCGCTTCAGTCTAACGCCAACTTACGCGCTGCCTCCGATGACGTCACATCCAGGCTGCAACTAAATGCATGTTTTCGGTACAAATAGGAAGTGAACTCGCGAGGACTGTACACCGCCCAACATGGCTTAGATTACACGTAAGTAACTATTTGTGTGCCGCCCGGTTAACAAAACCGCGTGGCAAATTGGTGAGGTTATTTTACAATTTTGTGGCGAGCAATTAATTAGTTTTGGTGATTGTAGGTCAGGGCGAAAGAGCATATTACGAGGGCAGTTCAATAAGTAATGCAACACATTTTTTTTCTCGGCCAATTTTGGTTGAAAAAACCGGAAATTTCTTGTGGAATATTTTCAAACATTCCCGCTTCGTCTCGTATAGTTTCATTGACTTCCGACAGGTGGCAGCGCTGTACAGAGCTGTTAAAATGGCGTCTGTAACGGATGTGCGTTGCAAACAACGGGCAGTGATCGAGTTTCTTTTGGTGGAAAACCAGGGCATCTCAGATATTCATAGGCGCTTGCAGAATGTCTACGGTGATCTGGCAGTGGACAAAAGCACGGTGAGTCGTTGGGCAAAGCGTGTGTCATCATCGCCGCAAGGTCAAGCAAGACTGTCTGATCTCCTGCGTGCGGGCCGGCCGTGCACAGCTGTGACTCCTGCAATGGCGGAGCGTGCGAACACACTCGTTCGAGATGATCGACGGATCACCATCAAACAACTCAGTGCTCAACTTGACATCTCTGTTGGTAGTGCTGTCACAATTGTTCACCAGTTGGGATATTCAAAGGTTTGTTCCCGCTGGGTCCCTCGTTGTCTAACCGAACACCATAAAGAGCAAAGGAGAACCATCTGTGCGGAATTGCTTGCTCGTCATGTGGCTGAGGGTGACAATTTCTTGTCAAAGATTGTTACAGGCGATGAAACATGGGTTCATCACTTCGAACCTGAAACAAAACGGCAATCAATGGAGTGGCGCCACACCCACTCCCCTACCAAGAAAAAGTTTAAAGCCATACCCTCAGCCGGTAAAGTCATGGTTACAGTCTTCTGGGACGCTGAAGGGGTTATTCTGTTCGATGTCCTTCCCCATGGTCAAACGATCAACTCTGAAGTGTATTGTACTACTCTTCAGAAAGTGAAGAAACGACTTCAGCGTGTTCGTAGGCACAAAAATCTGAACGAACTTCTCCTTCTTCATGACAACGCAAGACCTCACACAAGTCTTCGCACCCGAGAGGAGCTCACAAAACTTCAGTGGACTGTTCTTCCTCATGCACCCTGCAGCCCCGATCTCGCACCGTCGGATTTCCATATGTTTGGCCCAATGAAGGACGGAATCCGTGGGACGCACTACGCGGATGATGAAGAAGTTATTGATGCAGTACGACGTTGGCTCCGACATCGACCAGTGGAATGGTTCCGTGCAGGCATACAGGCCCTCATTTCAAGGTGGCGTAAGGCCGTAGCATTGAATGGAGATTACGTTGAAAAATAGTGTTGTGTAGCTAAAAGATTGGGGAATAACCTAGTGTATTTCAATGCTGAATAAAACAACCCCTGTTTCAGAAAAAAAATGTGTTGCATTACTTATTGAACTGCCCTCGTAATTGGAACTTATCGTAGAAGTGATAATTAATTGAAACTCTCTGCTGCCGAGAGGTGTTGTTGATATATCTCGATGGGGACAGCTGAAAATGTGTGTCCCGACCGGGACTCGAACCCGGGATCTCCTGCTTACATGGCAGACGCCCTATAAGCGCTTATAGAGCGTCTTCCATGTAAGCAGGAGATCCCGGGTTCGAGCCCGCAACAGCTACCCAGCACCCAAAGATATCGAACAGTTGTATCGACGAAATATTGTGGGATTTGCACAATGCGATCCGAGAGCAAACCCGAGAAGAGTATTTGCATCACCACAGGAATTTGGTGGAAATGGCATGCTCTGACCCACAGGAAAAAAAGAAAGAGAAAAAAACAGAACGTTCACAGATTCTTTATCGGTGTCGGATGAAAAATACGGTCGAAAAAAAAAAGGATAGCCACCACTACAGTTTTGTATGCAGTGCCACTGAACGAAAGGCACAGCATTCATTGCGTATTTTTAATTAGTATTGTTGAAGTTGGCCTGGTTTGAGGTGGACGTAATCTAGCGGGAGTTGCTGTACGGAGTGGTAATGTATGAACGCTCTGAACTGGGCTGCACAAATAAAATAACGGGCAGTTACTGTGCATCTTGTGGGTCAACGTGTAAATATTTAGACAGTCGAAAGAAAGAAGTGCTCAGAGGAAATACCTCAGAAGGGATTTTTGGATAGGAATAAAGTCTCCAGCTTTCGATGATAGTCTAGCCGGCCGGAGTGGCCGTGCGGTTCTAGGCGCTACAGTCTGGAGCCGTGTGACCGCTACGGTCGCAGGTTCGAATCCTGCCTCGGGCATGGATGTGTGTGGTGTCCTTAGGTTAGTTAGGTTTAAGTGGTTCTAAGTTCTAGGGGACTGATGACCACAGATGTTAAGTCCCATAGTGCTCAGATCCATTTTTCGATGATAGCCTCCACTTAACAGAGTAATTTTTACCAAAGTACACCATTGCGAAAGATTTCATAGAGAGACACTTTTATGAGCGGAAAATGGTGGTGTCAAAGAGACGTTCTTTTGGATTATTATTTTGTTGGTGTCGCTAGATTCGGTGTTTGGAAGCCATGTAGTAGGGCATAAAACATCGACTTCTTCGGTATGCTTCCCTAAGATATATATAAGCTCGTCACGGGTACATTTCTGCCAGGTAACGACACAAAAAATCGGCCAGTTTCATTGAATATCACAGCTACGGGGACTCATAGCATCAGTATCAACGCTTGTCTCATTTAAGATGGCTGCATCAGAAACACAGCACTGTGTTATCCCAAATAACTCCTCTCGGTTTATACAGTTCGTCCTCTCATGCTCATACGCTGTCAGCATAACAAAAGTCGAAGGATAAAGAATTCATATTAATGTCACAAGCACGTGGGAGTTCGGTAGTGCAGAAATCCTTCTCCGGCATACATTGTGCAAACTCTAAGGAATTCGTCAGCTTTGTGCACTGTAATATATGTGAATTTGTATATTCATTTAAAACAGGCTCTTCAACTTCTATGTTGATGGAGCACATATGCGTAGTCCTTCCACGGCAAAAATCTGGTGAGTTGACTCTTACCGGTTCAGTAGTGACAGAAACGAAGACTTTCTAGCAAATGCTTGTTTGCAGCTCTGAACTCGAGATCTGCGCCCATTTACTTTTGTCACTGGAGCCGAATTCCGTTAGCTACTTCAACATCTCGTTGATGAAGGTGTCCAATATCCAGGAATAGGGCATGTGAATATGAATAACATCCTACCCATCCATCAACAACATCCAGAAATATTTCTAAATCTGCTGATAAGTCGAGGATTGAATTTACAGCACAAATTAAGCAGTATGTCAAAGAGGGATTTACAGCACAAATTAAGCAGTATGTCAAAGAGGGAACATGTGCTTTTGAAGCTGATTTACGGTCAGAGAAATTTACCAAACGATTGTTTGCCAACAGGTCAGTGTATAACCAAGGATTTCAAAATGAAAACACGAGTTTTATGTACTTTAAAATTACTTTGTGAGGAACAAAAACGTGACTGAGACAGAGATACTAGCAGAAATAGAGAAATGCGATATTCCTACTGACGACTTACAAAATGCTGTGTTTGTTAGTGATCAAGCATCAAATACGAAACTTGCTGTACCACTACTTTCCAAACATCCGCAGGCTGGCACGCCAAGAATTTCGCTGTACCTGCCTCTAGCGCCTCTGCAGAAAGCAAATTCAGTCGTGCAAGACTTGTAGTTTTCGAGAAATATATATATATATATCACTTACAAACTCACATGGGAAGTATTTTATTTTTTAAATATAATCTACACTGGTTGAAAATGTTAAAATTTCTACGTGCATTACTCCAAGATCTAATAAAGTCGCTAATTTTTTATATAGAAGAATGTGGATTGCTGTGCTATAAAGGTCATGTCCAGAAGAGGATGGGCACCAGGTTGAGGAAGTTTACCGCGCGACTGCTACTGTCACAGGTTCGAATCCTGCCTTGGGCATGGATGTGTGTGATGTCCTTAGGTTAGTTAGGTTTAAGTAGTTCTAAGTTCTAGGGGACCAATGACCTCAGATGTTAAGTCATATAGTGCTCAGAGCTATTTGAACCATTTTTGAGGAAGTTGAAACAAAGTTTTAGAGACAAGAAACTTTCTGATGGTAAAACTATAAGAGGCAGACTGACAGACAAAATGATTGATGGACTATTGCAGTATTATGGGATGGCCATTAGAAATAATACTGAGGATTTGTTGAAAATGAAGCAGGCAGTATGGGCTACCATCTTCCACAGACTGTCAACTGATGAAAAACTAGTACAGTACCTTTGCCCTCCTGGACCTGATTCATAGTGCAATTTCCGGAATGCCTAGTACTCAAAAAGTTCATACAGCCATAAACATTCCACCCCAGCAGCAGACATCGATATTTACTGAGACCTGGTGAATCCTGAATTACTGAAGAAGTGCCTGCATGGTCAGACTCAAAATCCCAATGAGTCGTTCAATAATCTTATATGGACTCGCTTACCAAATATGTTTTTGTTGGAATGAAGACACTGAAGAGGGGTCAGTGATGCTGTTATTACTTTTAATGATGGCAACATTGGTAGGGTGAAAGTGCTACAGCACATCAAAATTAATCCTGGAATAAACTGTATCAGAGAACTTGAACAGATGGACAAGGTTCACATTGATAAAGCAGAGTAAGCAGCACAGTTGGCCTCTAAGGAGTCCAGAAAGAAGAAAAGAACTTGGAAAAAGATCAAGAGGATGATATACAGTATGGTGCAGGGTGCTTCTGAGTGAGTAGAAATAAAAAATTAAGTAAGTTACAGTCTCTTGAAACTTTAGAAGCCATTCCGGAAAACTTACATTTTCTGTTGCATTCTTCCCTAAATTGCAGAAACCACTTTGAGTAGAATATTCAAATTTTCAGGGAGTAATAACATACATATCCCAAATCTACTGAACTAGAAGAAGAACATAATGTTATGTACAAATAAAATTATTTAGGATAATGTACAAAAAAGTACACAAAATTTTAATCGTGTAGTTAAATAATTGTATTTCCGAAAGCAGTGGCTGAAATGCAATTATTGTAGTTCAGTAGACCCAGAACACACAGTTTAATGTCCTGTAAAAGTTTCATGTCGATGGCTACAGTGGTTCCTGAAATACAGGGAAGCCAAGTCACTAAATTTAACATTGTCGGGATTGGGCATTCCAACTCCCCTTAACGTGGCAGCTTAAATTTTTTACACCTCCAATGGGCTGTAGAATTTAGTGTAAGACATAACCACCGTGTCAGCACCAGACAGTTGGCTCACCAGTATAGGGTAAGCCAGACGACTGTGTGGAACATTCTGCATGACAATCGCCACTATTCTTATCACGCAAAAGCTTGTGCAGGGCTTACTAGCGACTGCCTTTCCACATTGCGAGCGGTTTATTCATGCAGGGGCCGCATATTCGTGCTCCCTTTGACACTGTTGAGATGCAGCCTGGCTGATGTGAATGTGTGAGACAGAACATGCTACGGCGTGTACACGGTTGTGTTGAGTCACATGGAAGCCATTTTAACACACTGTTATTGTGCCTGCATGATACAGTGCATATTAGACAGCAGTCTCTGTAATAATGTATGGATGAATAAATGGTCGCTAGCATGGAAACCGTGCATTTCCGGACATAAGTTCATTAGACCATTTTTGTTCTGTATCCTCTCATCGATCAATCCCTAGAGTTTGTACACGGTGGAAAAAATCACTCTGTATAAAACTACTTGAGACAGTTTATGCTTTAGAAAATTATCTCTTCCAGCCGTGAATTACCCTACGCACTTAGATAGGTTATATGAGATGCTGTGACCCTGAAAGACACGGACGAGATGAGCGCTGCTGATGTATCCCACTGAGTGAGCGTTGTGGCCTGGGCCTGGCCTGGTTCGCAAGCTACAGGTGGGCAGGCTGGAGGGGATGACCAGGCCAGCCACAGCCCAGTGTCCTGGCACGGGCTTAGCGGGACTGAGTTGGATTGGTGGGTCAGTGAGTGGACAGCCCGCCCAGCTGGCTGGCTGTGATGAACCAGCAAACCGCAGTATATGGCTCTGCTCTCGACACCACTGGCACCACATCCACAACCATCCCAGTGGGCGCTCCTGCCTTCCAGCACCACATGTTTGGCAATCTTGTTAGATGTAAGCTTGCATTCTTATTCAGATGCTCATGCCAGTTTTGTGGTTCTTATTGAGCATCATGTTTTTGTTCTGTTTAAAGCTTGTGGGATGAAAAGTTGTGTTACAGCATTCAGCAACTTGTTGGTCACTTCTCAGGGACATGTTTACACACTGGCTGGTTGTACTCTTGTTTCATTCCACTTGTTGGGACAATCTCTCATGCTGGCTGTGTTGTACCTTCTCTACTGGGCACTGCACCTCTTTGTGATGGCTGCACCATCTATTTGAAGGGGGCAGAAATGTGAAGGATGCAGGGCTGCACTCCTGCACATTCTGCCACCACAATTTTGGATATGTTTGTAGGGCAAGTATTGCTTATGTCTCACTTCAGAGGATGTTCATCAATAGAAGAGTCACTGAGTTGTTTACTGCAAAGCTTCCCGCAGCCATTCCATACATGAATAACAGGCCCCTCTTTACCAAATGGACAGCTTCAACAATTCCGTTTCTCATCTTTTGAAAAGTAGCTGCTATAGGTGACACAAAGAGTCTGTCTTTTACGTATACCCACAATGCGCAAGGACTGGTGGCCTGGGAGGCCAAAAGCAATGAACAATATCGTGTTGTCCACCTTTTCTGATCTAACATTGTGTGATGATGTTGTTATGACGATGCAACACCTCTAGATGAACGTAAGAAAGGGGCCAACATGCATAAAAATGTAAACATTGGAATCTACGTGAAGTTGTGGAAACAACCAATTTTGCAGTGTGTCCAGGCATGACATTCCTGTTACAACTGCCTCTACAAAAAAGGAAAGTTCATATACTACTTTGTCAACAGAAACAGAACAAAAAACATTCAGTGCCGGTGAGTCTCTTTCACATTCAGTGGAGACACCTGGATTATTTGATCCGCAAATTCCTACATTAAGGTAGTTTACTTTACCCAGTAGATGAAATGTCAATTCATTCAAAAATGTGAGTCACTCGGAAAAAGTGTTCTCTGCCATATCCTGGAGAACTGAAATGCAAAATTTGTACCTTCTGTTATGGCCACCGGGACATGATTAGTGCAGTAACTGCAACTTGTGAGGCTTCATATGCAGGTGTCACTCCAGAACATACCGCATCATCATTTGAATAAGTTTAAATTCCTTTCTGTCCATCTTATGGTCTTCCAAGGGCTCTGTGTGAACACATCTTAGATACACTCGACATTTTCATCAAACGTGCAAGGCCGCTCAATGCTCTTCCCTTTGCATATGCATCTGACTTCTAAGAATTTTGTCTGTCAGTGCAGAGGCAGCTTCTTGCTGAATCAATGGCAGAATACATGTTGCACTTGAACAGTGGATTGACTCTGTACAAATTGTGAGGCACAAAATGATCTCTCTTGCACTGCAACTGCCATGTTGCTACAAACAACAGCACAGCTGTGTCTAAGCATCAAACCTGCCTTTAGCCAGTGACATGTGCAGTGCCAGAGTGTTTATATCATTTATAGTTTGTCTGTAATAAACAGTCAAAATCTGTTCTTCTTTTGAATCTCCTGGTATATCTCTTGAACAAAAGCCTGTGCCCAGTGATTGGGTGAATGCACAGATCAGGACTGTTCAGAAGAAGAGTAGTAGAACTGACATTTAAAATTACAGCCCTATCTCATTGAGATCCATCTGCTGGTACATCTGTTGTAAAATCCCAGAAGATTTTTGGGTATGAACATAGCAACACATCATGAACAGAATGCCATTCTCTGTGCTAAACAATACAGATTCAATAACATTGATCATGTGAAAGCCAATGTGAACTTTTATCACATGACATCCTGAAATATTTGGGTCAAGGAAAGATGTGGATCAATCGTTTCCAACTTCCAAAGAGCTTTGGACTCAGTATCACACCAATGATTATTAACAAAAGTACGACAATATGGGGGTATGAAACAAAATTTGAGACTCGACTGAAGACTTCTTGGTACGGAGGACCCAATATGTATTAAATGGAGAATCATCAACGCAAGGAGGAGTAACTTCAGGCATGCCTCAGGGAAGTGTGTTGGGACCCTTGCTGTTCATGTTGTACATTAGTGACCTAGTAGAAAATAATAATAGTCAACTTGGACTTTTTTGTGGATAGTACAGCTGTTTGTAATGAAATGCTCTCTGAAAAAAGCTGCACAAATATCCAATCAAATCTTGATAAGGTTTGACAAGCTGTAAAGATTTGCAACTTGCATTAAACACACAGATAAGTAAAATTGTGCACTTTACAAATTGCAGAAAAATAGTATCCTGAGAGAACAGCATCAGTGAGTCAGGCTTGGAATCAGCAGAATCACTGAAGTAGCAATTTGTAGGAATATGATAAAGAATGACCACAAGCTCAGTTGTGCAATGCACTTGTGCATCCAGAATGAGAATACTGCTCAAATATGTGGGTGGGGTGATATATCCAACAGGACTAACAGGGGGTATTGCAGATACATAAAAATAGTTGGCATGAATAGTCACAGGTTTGTCTGACAAGCAGGAGAGGTGTACAGAAATATTAAACTGCTAGATGCCTGAAGGTGGACTATTACCTTGTGAAAGTTTGCTTACAAAGTTTCAAGAGTAAGTATTAAGCTAAGAATATGGAAAAATTCTTCACCCCTCTCCATATCATTCCTGTAAGGAATGTAAAAATGTCATCAGACTAATTACATGACATACAGAGGCATTTAAGCCGTCATCCTTCCCATGCTTCATATGTGAATGGAACGGGAAGAAATCCTTATATAGAATACATGAGATGTACCCTCTGCCATACATATCAACATGGTTTGTAGAGTTTAGCTGTAGACAATAGGATCAGTCTTCAACTTCAGGGACTAAGGACAATATCATGCTCTAACAACATATTTTCCAAAAAATGTGTGGAGAAGTAACTGAGACAGGGATTATACTAAATCAACAGGAAACATTCATCTCTGGGTAGGGGAATGTGGGGATCTCTGGCACAAATTCAGGCATATTGTAGGCCATGTGCTAGGTATAGTTGTTCCTAGAAGATAGTGATGGATGGAACAGCCATGGATAATGTAATAACAATAGCAGGAATAATACTAGGTTCACCAGGAAAATTAACTATTTCTGTTTGTTGTATATTAGATGGAGGGTTGTTTTCATACATGAGGAACAACAGGAGATTGAGCCATGTGGAAACTCATAAGCGGTTTCTCTCCAACCAGAAGAATCTCCCCAGTTCACATTAATTGAATCATTATTAAGTAGAACTTTTTGAATTATTTTGATCATGTATGACAGTATCCATCCATACCATCAGTTGCATAAAACCTCAGTTTAATCCGGAGAATATTGCGACTCACACAGTCAAATGTCTTGTAGAGGTCACAGAAAATACCAACTGGTGCCATTTTGTTATTTAGTGCTCCTGAGGACCTTATTGTTGCTCAAGTGGAATACTATTCTAGAATACATGACCATCTCAAAAAGTTTGGAAAGTGATGTCAGTAGTGAAACGGGTCTGCAGTTATCGACACCTCTCTTATCTCCTTTCTTATAGAGTGGCTGACCATGTTGGCTGCAGTGTGGTCACTTGTGACCACAACAAAGCCTCACACCTAATGCAATGATCCAATCCGATATGAAGTAACTTAGGAAAACCACATAAAATCTAAATCAGTACAGGGAGATGGAAACTGAATACTCCATCCTTCCCTATACAGTGTCAGGGTATTTAAAACAGTGCAACCTCTTTCATTTTATCCCTACTGTGCAATACTGTTTTGCATATTTATTATTTAATAATTTAAACAGCTAGTGCTACATTGTTCATTCATTACACTGCCAATCACTACATACACCATACATAAATTATGTGGTGTCACCGCTAGACACCACACTTGCTAGGTGGTAACTTAAATCGGCCGCGGTCCTGTAGTACATGTCGGACCCGCGTGTCACCACTGTGTAATCGCAAACCTAGCGCCACCACATGGCAGGTCACAAGACACGGACTAGACCTCGCCCCAGTTGTACGGACGACATAGCTTGCGACCAGACGTACGAAGCTTTCCTCTCATTTGCCGAGAGACAGATAGAATAGCCTTCAGCTTAGTCCATAGCTACGACCTAGCAAGGCGCCATTTGTATCAGTGCTTATAGCTTACTAATATTCAAGAGAGATGTATTCCAACAAGAGAATTAAAGATAAGTATTAAAAACGCTACATACTTTTCTTCTTATTCATTAATAAGTCTCATGTTCCAGAACTTCAAGCCCGTCTGCGTTAGTTTAGCGTGCACCTAGCTACCTCATTGTGTCTATGCTGTATGAACTAGACACAACATTATTTGGCGACGAGTAAAAGAGTTTGTATTAATTCGTTTGTGTCATGGCTTCGCCACAATCTCCAGATGTACTGTCCGCATTTTTTCGCTTGCAGAATCAGCAGACGCAGGCGTTATTGGAAGCCCTTGGACAGCTCGTCCAGGGTCAACGTGCGCTGCAAACCGATGCGGCAGCCGCCGCTTCTTCGCTACCGCTGCCTCCAAACGCTGTTGCACCTCCGTTTCGTAGTTTTGACGCAGCTCAAGAGTCGTGGACTGAATGGTCCCGACAATTTGCCTTCCATCTAGCAGCCTACAGAATTCAAGGTAATGAGCGGCAGCCGTTTTTGCTTTCTTGTGTCGGTGTGTCTACCTACCGTGTGATAGTGAAATTGTTTCCCCGACGCGACGTAGCAACTCTGTCCTACGAAGAAATTTTGTCTGCTTTAGATGCCTATTTCAAAGAAACAGTAAATGTAGTTGCAAAACGGTATACGTTCTTTCGTACAAAACGTACGGCCGGTCAGACTAATAGGGAGTGGGTAGCAACTTTGCAAGGACTTACTAGGGAGTGTGCATTTGAATGTGACTGTGGACTTCCTTATTCAGATACTATGGTGCGTGATGCAATAGCACAGAACGTGTCTGATGTTCGCATACGGGAACAGATTTTGAAACTAGTAAATCCCTCCCTTCAACAAGTGATAGACATATTGGATAGGCAAGACACACTTGACTTTGCTCCGGCTTCTTTTGAAACTTCGCCAGCAGTGTGTCACATTCACCAGCCCGCCGGGCCCGCTGCACGGGACGCTAAGCGGCCCTCGCGCCCGTCGCAGCAGCGGCAGCCTACCTTGCAAACACGTGCGCCGCGTAAGCCAGCAACTGCAGTGAAATCATGCCCGCGGTGTGCAACTAGACATTCGCGTGAAAATTGCCCGTCACGCCAAGCTATTTGCTTTTACTGCCAAAAGAAAGGACATGTTCAAAGTGTTTGCCAGAAAAAGCTTCGATCAGACAATCACACAAATTCCAGGCCTTTTGCTTCGCGCCGGAATCGAACCCAGGACAATCGGGCTCGTGGACCTTCGCCCATGGACATTCATGTAGTTCATTCCCACCCGTCCAGTGACACTTTAGCTAACAGTGACTGTGTTCGTCCCACCAAAAGTGTGCGTCGACGTCGCCGGAAATCCCGTAAAGTCGCAAGTGCTTCTGTACCTGTATCAGTTCAAATTGCACGTGACAGTCGCTCTTGTCGTCAGCAGGCCAATAAACTTTTTGTGGACTTAGACTTTGAAGGCAAAGTGATACCATTCCAGCTCGATACCGGAGCTGCAGTTTCATTGCTCAATCACGACACGTACATACAACTGGGCCAACCGCCATTGCGTGCCGCAAAGGTTAAGTTAACTAGTTACTCAGGACAGCATATACCTGTGTTAGGACAGTGCAGCCTTCTTGCCACATACAAGGGACAAACGAAACTTGTGTCATTCTACGTTCTTCGTTCTTCTGGTGCAGTGAACTTGTTTGGTTTAGATTTGTTTCAATTGTTTAATTTGTCTATAGTAAATCAGGTCCTATCAGTGAATCCGACTGTGCCTTCCGCCAGTGTTTCTAGTCTTTGTGAAGAATTTGCAGACATTTTTGCACTGGGCCTTGGTTGCGCTAAGAACTATGAAGCACATTTGGAATTGAAAGACAACGCGCAACCGAAATTTTTCAGAGCGCGCAATGTTCCCCACGCATTGCGTGATGAGGTCGCAAGAACATTGCACGATTTAGAATCTCAAGGTGTAATTGAACGTGTGCAGGCTTCTCTCTGGGCCTCACCCTTAGTAATTTTGCCAAAACCTTCCGGTAAATTGAGACTTTGTGTGGACTTCAAGGCAACTGTGAATCCACAACTTGTGACTGCAACTTTTCCTTTGCCCCGCCCGGAAGATCTTTTTGACAAACTGTGCCCGGGAAAATATTTTTCAAAATTGGACCTAGCAGATGCGTACTTGCAGATACCGGTGGACGAAGAATCCCAGCGCGTCTTGGTGGTAAACACGCATCTTGGCTTGTATCGCTTCAAAAGACTGCCATTCGGGTGTGCATCCACACCTGCTTTATTTTAGCATTAATTCCATACAGGTTTGTGCGCAATGCTTCTTCCATTTCAGCTCCGCTTCATCGTTTACGCCGTACAGGTGTTCCGTTCGTCTGGACGACGGAATGCGAACGCGCCTTTCGCCAGTTGAAATCGGCGTTACTTTCACATACTTGCCTTACGCCATTCGATCCCCGAAAACCCCTTTTGTTGATGGTAGATGCTTCGGAATTCGGGATCGGTGCTGTGCTTGCGCACAAGGATGGCTCGCATGATCGCCCTATTGCCTTTGCGTCCCAATTGCTCTCATCTGCGCAAAGAAATTATTCACAGATAGAGAAAGAAGCTTTAGCTCTCGTGTTTGGTGTTACCAAGTTCCATGACTTCTTGTATGGTCGTCACTTTACCATCATCACAGACCACAAACCGTTGACATCGCTTTTTCATCCGACCGAGTCTGTACCTCCACGTACAGCGCAGAAATTCATTCGCTGGTCACTTTTTCTCTCGCAGTACCGCTACGATATCTTGTATCGGTCCACTGCTAAGCACGGAAACGCTGATGCGTTGTCCCGTTTGCCTGTTGCTGAGGATAAAGCATTCGATTCTTCCGATCTTGCTTGCATGTTCATTGATTCGGAAGCCGATGACGTGGTCGCATCGTTTCCGATTGATTTTCGTCGTGTAGCTACAGCCACAGCTGCTGATCCTGTCCTTGCTACTGTTTTGCGTTTTGTTGCTACGCAATGGCCCTTGTCAAAGTCACGGATCGAAGATCCTTTGGTTCGCCGTTTTTTTGCTCACAAGGAGAGACTTTTTGTACGACGTGGTGTTTTGTTGTTGCGTTCCGATAATGATCAGTCCAGAGTCGTGGTCCCACGATCGTTACAGTCCTCTGTCTTACGGCTTCTTCACCAAGGACATTGGGGTATAGTGCGCACGAAACAACTTGCTCGTCAGCACTGTACTTGGTTCGGAATCGATGCTGCGATTACGAATATGTGCTCCTCTTGCGTGGCGTGTGCCGAACAACACTCCGCACCGCCGCGGAAGTTCTTTGCATGGCCGAAAGCCACTTCCCCTTGGCAACGCTTGCACATCGATTTTGCTGGTCCATTCTGGAATGCTCGATGGTTGGTTGTGGTCGATGCTTTCAGTAATTTTCCTTTTGTTGTCAGAATGTCTTCCACGACGTCTTCTGCCACAATCCAAGCCTTGTCTGCTATCTTTTGCATTGAAGGTCTTCCGCAGACTATTGTTTCCGACAATGGCCCACAATTCATGTCCGCAGAATTTCAGTCATTCTGTGAGGCCAATGGTATTCAACATCTGACATCCGCGCCGTTTTCGCCTCAGTCAAACGGTGCCGCTGAACGATTGGTCCGGACTTTCAAGTCACAGATGTTGAAGTTGAAAGAGTCGCATTCTCGGTAGGACGCTTTGTTGCTCTTTTTGTCTTCGTATCGCTCTCAGCCCCGCGATGGTCGCTCGCCGTCTGAATTGCTCCATGGTCGTCCTCATCGCACCCTCATGTCTTTGCTGCATCCGCCGCATCAGGTTCCTGTGCAGCGGCAGACTCCTGCTTTTGCTCCTGGCGACGTTGTCTGTTATCGCAACTATCGCGGTTCACGGCGTTGGCTCGCAGGGCGCATTCTTCGCTGCCTCGGCCGCGCGATGTATTTGGTTTTGGGGGCCTCTGGTGAGGTGCGTCGGCATCTCAATCAGCTGCGCCTCTGTCGTCGCCTGGGTTCTGCCGCTCCCCGTCTGCTTTCAGCGACGGAGCCGTCCGGTCAGCGCCCTGGGGACCCATCTCCTGGCTCGCCTCATCCCCAGGTGTTACCGACGCTGCCTTCCATTTTGCCTCATGGCGTCGCGCCGCCGTCGCAGCCGCCGCCGGCGCCGCCCGCAGCGGACGCTTCGCTGCAGCCGCCGGGCGCCTCCCTGGGTCACGCGCCGCCGCTCGCTTCCCGTGACCAGCCGTCCTCCACCATGGACCTCTTGCCCGCTCCGGACCAGATGTCGTCTTCGCCCATCGGGTGCTCCGACCACATGGAGGTCGACCCTTCGGCCCCTCCTGTCTCATTACGTGCGCATACACCCCATGTTGACGTGCACCCTGGACTAGGTTTGCAGGCGTTTCCTAGCTCCCCTCGGACCGAATGGCCGGGTGCGGGTGGCACAGCCTCGCCTGTTGTTAGGCTCCCCACCTCATCGCATACGTCAACATGGGGTCCTCCCCACGGCGGGCGGAAGCCTTATCTCACGACCGTTCGCCGATTTGCGGGGGAGGAATGTGGTGTCACCGCTAGACACCACACTTGCTAGGTGGTAACTTAAATCGGCCGCGGTCCTGTAGTACATGTCGGACCCGCGTGTCGCCACTGTGTAATCGCAAACCTAGCGCCACCACATGGCAGGTCACAAGACACGGACTAGACCTCGCCCCAGTTGTACGGACGACATAGCTTGCGACCAGACGTACGAAGCTTTCCTCTCATTTGCCGAGAGACATAGAATAGCCTTCAGCTTAGTCCATAGCTATGACCTAGCAAGGCGCCATTTGTATCAGTGCTTATAGCTTACTAATATTCAAGAGAGATGTATTCCAACAAGAGAATTAAAGATAAGTATTAAAAACGCTACGTACTTTTCTTCTTATTCATTAATAAGTCTCATGTTCCAGAACTTCAAGCCCGTCTGCGTTAGTTTAGCGTGCACCTAGCTACCTCATTGTGTCTATGCTGTATGAACTAGACACAACAAATTATTTCATGGTGTAATACACACACACTATCAGATGACAACAGAATTGTAGTGAAATCGTTTGGTTTTCATTTTGTGTACCGCATCTTCTCATTTGCTTGCCTGTGTAACTGAGCCAACATCCCTCTATAATGAACGAGATGTTATGCTCAGAAAGAGAATGAGGCATTAGTGTTACATATTCCAAAGCTGTGGAAGTAAGGTTTTCCAGAAAAGAAACATTATAATGCAGAAATGTTAGAGGCTATGTGAAATAACAGATGTTTTATGATTTTATTTATTTCTGTTACTTTTTCTTGAAACATCTACCCCTTCACTGTATAGAATATAATGCTTAACACATTCTTTTCAACTGCCTTTTTAAATAATTTTGTTTTAGTAATCTCTTGGCTAATTTACTTTCATTGTACAACTTCATTCCCTGGTAGAAAATGGTTTGTTTACTCTTCATTGGTAAATGTAAATTCAGAATATTGTACCACGGTTATGGACAGAGCTGTTTGTGCATAATTATAAAAGTTATTTTTATGTGCACTACCAATTGGTAACTGTAGTGACATCTGCATCTAAATCAACAGACAGACTCTGCAAACCACTGTGAAGTGCATAGCAAAGAATACTTTCCAGGGCACCAGTTATCAGCGATGTTCCCAGATCCATTCAACATATTGGGCACGAGAAGAATGATTGCTTAACATATTGACTGCCATGAGGCCACTGGTGGTTTTGCAGCAGAGTCTTATACCTGACATTATGTGCCTAGCCTGGCATAGTGGTGAAACATTCATCTATGTGCATGTGGCAATCAGGCAGTCATTATGTTAAACTTGGTTCTTCAAGCTCACTGAGGAGGTTTTCATGGAGCACCTTATGCCTATCTTCAAGCTTTTGCCTGGTCTGTTCTTTCAGCATATCCCTAATGCTCCCATGAAGGTCAAACAAATCTCTGATTTTTGTTGTGCTACCATTATTTATACAAGTTCTATATCTCCTATGTGTCATGTTTCATATAGATTCCACACACTTGAACAGTATTCTAAGATGGGTCACACAAGTGATTGGTAAGCAGTCTCTGCTGTAGACTCCCTGCATTATCACAGTATCCTACCAATGAACCCAAGTCTGCCATCTGGTACTTTTATTTTAAAATTCTGAAAAAATATACTGATTGTTTTTAAACAACAGAAAATCCAGTATGGAATAACGACAAAGGATAGATTGCTATTCACTACACAGAGGACAATCTGAGTCACAGGCAGGCACAAGTCTTCTACCATATTCCATTAACATTTTAAATTTTTCAGTTAGACTTAACCCAAACATTTAACTGTTATTAGTAGATGTGACTCTTCGACATGAATGTCACAGTCAATATTTTCCGGTTCAGGACCATACTTAAATATCAATATCTTTTTAAAAATTATATTATGTGTAAAAGTTGACAACAATTAATGAAATCTATATTTTTGTAAATTTTTTGTGGTGAGCCTGTAGTACCACCCCGTCCCCAATTGGTAACACGTTACAGAAAATGCATTGGTATTGCCCTATGTTTAAGGTTGAATATTCTATGTTGTACAATCACATTAATGTGACCACAGCCTACACTCAAAGTCAATGCACAATAACAATTCACATACAGCAGGTAGCAGCACTGTTAGTGTAGGGCATATGGAGTGTGTCGGGATACGTGCCAAAAAGTAGTTGTTGTAATGCAGAAACAAAGTGATTTAGCTGAAGTCCAACAGGATATGATCATTGGCTTGTAGGCCAAGGATGAAAGCATTTCTTGTATAGCGAAGTTAGTAAACTGTTTGTTTGCTGTTGTGGTTGAAGTACAGCGTGGTTATAATAAAAGTTAAACTCTCAAAACACTGTAGAAATAACACTACTGGCCAGAATGATGTCAAATTTCAACAGAACATTATTGGAGAAGGGGGAAAACATACGGAAGAAGAAAAAAATAGTGTGAAAATTGATCAATAGATGGCGCAGTATGTGTCGGAATACGTAATGAAAACACCTGTCATGCGCACGACCCACTGAAGTTGGTATAAACACATCGGGTACACAGCTCCTTTCATCTGCGATGTTCACCATGAATGTCACAATGCAGGATCACACTCTGTTTGTAAAACTGTATTACAAGAATGATGACTGTGTACACGTCACTCTGCAGAAGTTCTGGACACTGAAGGGTTTGAATAAAGGCATTGGTCCGACAACTGCCATGGGTGTGCAGAAAATAATTTGGAAATTCGAAAAGACAGGTTCCTTTGCTGTGCAACTTGGTAGAGGGAGGAAATGAATTGATTCAACATCAGTGGAAGCAGTGCCCACAGCAATGCAGGGGATAAGTGGTGGTGTGCAAACGTGTAGTGCACGAAGAATTACCTGAACATTGGACATACCAATGAACACGGTGCCTAAAATCCTACGAATCATCCTTCTTTGCTATCTGTTCAAAACTACCCAGGTGCACGAGTTGCTTCCTGTTGACCTGCCAGCAAGAGAAATCTTTGCTTTAGAATATCTTGCTCACATGGAAGTGGACAATGAAGATTTTGTGGACAGACAAAGCCCACGTCCATCTGACAGGATATGTCAATACATAGAATTTTTGAATATGGGCAATGGAAAATCCACACGCAAATCAAGCAGTACCACTTCATCCTGATAAGATCACTGTGTGGTGCAGGTTTACGGCATCTTTTATCATAGGGCCATATTTTTTTGAACAGGTAGGTGCTTCTGGTCCTGTTACCTGTACCATCACTGATAAGCGCTGTGAGTGTCTCTTGCACAACCACATCTTTCCAGCTCTTTGACAGTGTGGATGTGTGAATGGAATCATTTTTATGCAAGATGGCGTACCTCATCACATTGCAAATCCAGTTAAGCAGTTGCTGAAGCGCCATTTAGGAAATTAGAATTATTATCCACCATTTCCCTACAGCCTGGCCGTCACAATCACCTGATCTCAATACGTGTGACTTCTGGCTGTGGGGCTATCTGAAAGATGTTGTGTTCAGTGTTCTGATTGCAAGCTTAGGTGCACTGAAGGCACACATTGTGCAATACATCCAGAACGTGATCCCAGAAATACTTTGATCAGTTGTGGAACATGCTGTTTCTCGATTTCAACTTGTTGCAGAAAAAGGTGGACAGCATATTAAACATGATTTGCACCAGTCACACGGAAATTAATAATCCAATTTGATTTTGATTAATGCTTTTTATGAGGTTTTTGGCCTCAGGACAATTAAAAACTGATTTGAGTGATGCTTTTTATGCAGGTTTTGTTCTCATGACAATTATAAACCAATTTTTCCCATCAAATGTGATATGACCTTGCCATGATAGATGTGCTTATGTAACTAACATTATCACACCTGTACACCCTTGCACACTGAGTAGTACAGTTTGTTCAATGTGAAACGTAAACCTTAGGCATTGTTGAATGATTCATTTGTCATCTGTCGTTGACCACTATTAAATTATGATGCTTACAGCTCCATCTATTGCTGCATTTTGTAACTATTTATTTTTCTTCTGCCATACGTTTTCCCTCTTTTCTGATAATATTCCATTGCAATTTGACATCATTCTGACCAATGATGTTATTTCTACAGTGGTTTGAAAGTTTATTTATAATCGCCGTTTATATCGTGCATGGCAAAATGGCATGATCCAAAACTGGTGCTGAGGCAACTGAGTTGCACCATAGGCCAATAGACGACAGGGGTGAGTGATGGGTGTGGAGATGTATACAGGTGAATATACATGCAACTATTGAGCAACTGACTGCCCATGCTACCAACAGTGTCACCCCAATGACTGTTCAGTGAATGTTGTACATGTGGGTCTCCGCAACAGCCACCTAGTGCGTACACCCAAGCTGTCTGTCATTTGTTGGCAAGTGGATGTCCACTCAGTGGTGGCAGGTGACCTTTTCAAACGAATCACATTTTATGCTCTGTAAGACAGATGTTGTTGGTGTGCATGGTGTGAAACATATGAAAGCAAACAAGGAGGTAGCGTTATGATCTGGGGAATGTTTTCATGGAATTTCCCGGCTGATCTTGTCATTCTGGAAGTCACACTGGATCAATACAGGTATGCATCTATTCTTGACTACCATGTCCCCATGTAAATGCAGTCCGATTTTCCTCAACACAGTGACATTACCAGCAGGACAATGCAGCCAGAGACTCTCTCTCTCTCTCTCTCTCTCTCTGTGTGTGTGTGTGTGTGTGTGTGTGTGTGGGCGCGCGCGCGCGCGCGCCAGCGAGTGCGCAATTGTGTAATTCTTACTTGTTTGGCAGTCTTTTTATTGTGCCTATCAGTGACTCATCATCTATGCTATATGGTGAGTAGCAATGTACTCTTTTCATAATATTTAAGTTAAATACTTAGTGACACTGAGCCTAAATAGCCTTCAAATCACAGTTCTCCAAAAATAACACAACATGTCATTATCTTTTGCACATACATGTTCCATTATTCACAAAAAAGAAAAAAAGTTAATAATATACTAGTCACAGGTGGGTAATAATAAACATTACTGTACAAAGTATGTATGTAATTAATTTCCTAATTTACTTTGACCATTCCTAGTTAATGCTTTTGTTATAGGGTGAAATCAGTAATTGTTTCATGACTTAGATTCTATTGTTGACTCATAAACAAATACAAATTCTGTAATAACTATAAACTTTTGGAAGAATAACTGCTAGGATTAGGATTTTTAAAGTATTTATTTGGCTCTATTCGAAAACATAATAAAGCCAGCGGTAAATTAATTCCAAAATACTTACCAGGTTTGTCAAAAGTATTGTTTGTATAGCTATATCTGTTGATTTCATTATTTAAACAAATAATTCAGCATAACCTTTGTAGTAGGAGGAACTATTAAAAAGGAGGAATTTTTTGATGTATTCAGTTAACTGAATGAGTTATGTTTTAATTGTAGTTTCTGTAACTTAAACATCAAACAATGTATAGTTTCATTGACTATTAGTGTGACGATATATAAAGGACCGATTTTTGGTTCCAAGACAGTCAGTCCATGGTCGATTTTCAGATGGTATCGGTTAGAGTAACAACAATGCATCAACTTAGCAGAGCAATTAGTGTAACACAAATAGGCTGTGTGTTAAGACAATGACAACATCTGTTCAAGTTATTTCAGAAATAGTGTCACATGTATCCTGCAAGAACTGTGTGATTAGGTTTTTACTGCTCATAGATGTTCAACAGCAAACTATTGCAACAGTATGCTGATGTCTGCTTGCAGTCTATTAATGAGGCTTATCAACATTTACCAATAGTGAACTGGCCATATAATTCTGTAATATTGGTGCGGGGGGGGGGGGTTGAATACTGAAAGTAAAGAACTGTGAAACGCAACTGTCGGCTACATCATTTACATGACTCAGTGTTGAATTTCCACCCCTCCCCCCCTTTTTCAGCCAGTATAACAATGCAGTATGTTGACACCAAGGGTGTGAAATAAAGCAGGTGAATGTCACATGTTCATAGACTGAAAAACTTTGGGGAGGGTGTGGTATATAAAGACTGGTGTAATGATATTTGATTTTAATAATTGCATTATTGTTTACAAAACTGCATGGTGAAAATTTAATAACATAGATGACCTATAGACACAACAATCATCTGACTTAACTAAAACATATAGAAGTTGGTTGGAAAAATAAAAAAATTGTCAGTACTATTTGATTAGCATACTCTATACCCATGCAGTGAATTACCTACTTACATATACAGTTGTCACATTTGAAATTTTGTTAATTTGTGCAAATTTTTTGTGAAGGTTTTAACTGAATGATGGAGAGTGTTATCTAGTTCAGGAAAAAAAAAATAGGGCAACATAAGTATAAATTCAAATCATGGAATCTAAATTGCATAATAGCACAATTAGTAAAAGTAAATTTGTATGTGATTGATCTTAACTTATGAATACATTGTATTTTCAGTTACAGTAATTAGTTTTAGGAAAACTGAAACAGGTCACTGGAAAGGTGCTCTCAAGGCTTTCTAATGAGTGGGATCAATTCTGTCAAAACCAATTATTAGCTCACTCAGATTTCATCACTTCACATTGTTGTAACAACTTCAGTTAGCCATTTCCTTTAATTAATAAAGTTTTCATTCAAACTAAATATGCAGCAGACTTTGTAGTCAGGGCAGCCATGGCCTGGGTATGTCGTTTTTAAGATACGACCACTTCAGCTGTGAGTCCAACAATGAACAAAAAGATAGATTGATATTTACGGGTAAAGATAACATGCTAAGTTGCAGACAGACACAATTATGAAACATGTAAACATAAGCTTTTGGGTGCAGCCTTCGACGGAAAAAGAGAAAAACACACCATTCATTCACACAGGCAAGCACACTTCACACACACATGACCACACAACTTAAGTGTGTTAGCTTTACCTGTAAATAGCAATCTGTCTTTTTCTACATTGTTGATATTCCTACCTGGAACTTACATTTTTTTTATACTGCTGAAGATCTGTAAGCCCTTTATTTATAAGCATGACCAGTTTCACAACATTTTAACGGCATCATCAGGTGCAATAAAATCAAGTCATGTTCCAATCAGGAAAAGAGAATGGGATGATCCAACATTCATAGTCAGCAATTTTTTGCTAAGTAGCAGATGTCAAATATAAAACAGCATAGAACACTCCCGTGATACCATGAGTACCAGCATCTGGTGAGCTGGTGGGTCCCCATATACCGAAAAAGTGATCAAAAACGTGCCATAATAATCATCTGTGGGATTATGTAAAATAGTGGTTTACCACTGACAGTGAGTGACAGTCAGCTGCTTAATTGTACACAGTCCCATAGATGATCACATATGGTTCATTTTTGATCACTTTTGGCATATGGGACCCGTTAGCTCACCAGATTCTGGTAATCGTGGTATCACAAGAGCGTTCTATGTTGTCTTATGCTGTTTTACAGTTGACGTCTGTTATTTAATGAAAAATTGCGGACTACATATACTGAGTCATCCAATTCTCTTTCCTTAATTTGAACATGACTTTATTTTATTGCACCTGATGATGCAGTTAAAATGCTGTGAAACTGGTCGTGCTTATAAATAAAGGACTTCCAGCTGAAGTGCTCTTATCTTCATAATGAAACTAAATATACCATTTGGTAATTCTGAAACAAGCTGTGAAATAAGAATTTAATCATTTGGAATATGTACATGGCTTAAGTCATGATTGCATAAATACAATTACTTGAAAGACAAGCAGACACTTATTAACAGGAGTAGAACAACAACAAGTGGAATAGTTTCAACTTGGTTTGTTTCGACTGGAGCAGTAAATCTGTGTCTTCCTTAGATATTTCTGCTTTTCCTCTCTGCATCCACAGTTGCAACTACTGTGTCATCCATGAGTGTCTGCACACTAACTTTGGTGCGACTGATAACCTATGCATATGACTATAATTTATTTAGAATTTGTGAGAGATCTTTCAAGAAGATTCTGCTGTGATAGTCACTGAAGGCTTCATGCATTGCCATCTTCACAACCAAAGATATTTCATTCAGTCTCTCTATCTATGGCACTTCGCTTTCTTTCTCCTCTTTTATGCAGAAGTCACTATTGCTTTACAAATTTCTGTGTAGTGACTGCATATCATGAGGGGACCCTCACATCTTGAAATGTCCTACAAGGCATATATCAACCCAACGAATTGTCACTATTCCTTTATACGATGCCGAAACAAAACTTAGCACATTGTTTTAGGAGTATCCAATTCACTCAAGATTTATTGTTGCAACAGTGCATACAAAGAACATGAAACGATTACTTTACAGACCAACTGCACAAGCGGTTATGAGGTACCAGGTGCTGATCAATGCTGAAACACTCATACTAGTAAGTGGTGTAGCCTCAACAGGTGGCAATGCAAGTGTGCAAGTGCTGACTATGGCAACTAGTTTATTGTACAGATGGTGATTGCTGTCCTGGCATATTTTATGACACACCTGCTTGACCTGTTCAAGTAGTTCTTTAACAGTTGTTGGTTGACAAGTTGCGCGAATCATTTCTCATCCCACTTTGTCTCACAAGTGCTCAATTGGAAAGAAGTGCAGAAATCAAGCTGGCCAGGGAAATTGCTGCACGCGTTAGAGAGCACATTGAGTTTCATGGGCAAGCATTATCCTATTGTAATGACACATCACCTTCCTGTTGCAAAACAATAAAAGAATGGGTCTAACAACATTCTGCATGTATGGGTTTGCACCCCCTCCAGAAACATTAAAGATGAATGAGAGCCTATTGCATCCCAGACCATAAGGCCTCGTGTGGAGCCACTGTGTGTTGGACAAATGCACTCTATGAGACAGCACTCACCAGGTCTGCATCATACTCACAAATGACCATCTCTTGCATGCAGGCACAATCTGCTTTCATTGCTGAAGATCACAGTGCGCCATTCCATCGACCATGTGATCCTCTGATGGCACCAGCTGAGCCATGCACATTAGTGCTTTGGCATGAGTGTAAGACAGATAGAGGTGTGCATGCCCATAGTCCCACTGCTTATAATTGATTCACAACAGTTCATTTTGACACATCTGGGCTCACAAACCTTCTTGTCTGTGCTGTGGTTGCTGTATGGTCAGCCACTGCTGTCCTTACAATAATCCTGGAGGGCATCTGTGCTGTATGGAAATCCAGAACCTGTGAGAATGTTCACGTGACCACTGATAAAAGAATCATTGCACAACTGGTGCAGCATGTCCAACTTGAGCAGTTCTTTGAAAGGACCATCATGTCACTTGGTAGGCCACAGTTTGACCCGTTTCAAACTCATTTTGTTAGCTGTAGGAAGCACAATTGTGTCTCCATGGCACTGTTGCCTGCCTGCTTCACACATTTGCATCACCCAGCCTTTGGTCTGTGACATTCCCTTAAAGTGTAGCCACAGATGGTACTCTGGTGGCTGTCACTTTGCAGTCTGTTGCTAGACAACACTGAAACCATTATCAGTACATCTAATATCCCCCAGGTGGCATATACCATTATCGGATCAAAATCAATGACATCTTTCCAGGAGTACCATTTCTTTGTTCCAGCAATGTACTTGAGGAACAGTTTCTTTAAATGCTTCTGCTGAAAGGTAAACATTTTGAGTTCCTCTTTGAGACAAGCCACAACTGGATCTTTATCTAACTCGCGAAATACGTAAATCTTATTACTTGATTTAGCTGCCCTTTGACCCTACTTTCATTGTTGCTACAATTACCTCATTGTCACTGATACCACTGTCAATACTGATATCCTCAGAGAGCTCATTTTCATTTTTTGCCATTAGGTCTAATATATTTCCATCCTGAGTGGGCTCCTGATTATCTACTCTTGGTAGTTTTCAGAGAAGGCATTTAGAAATATTTCACCTGACATCTTATCATGCCCAACACTTGGAAAATTGTAATTTTCCCAATAAGGTGTTAGGTAATTGAAGCCTTCTCCAGTGATGACAATTTGATTGGGGAATATTTGTACTAATGATCTGACGTCTTCTCTAAGTTTTTACTTATGTCAGTGGTTGAGTCTCGAGCTCAACAAAGATCCAATTACTTGTTTATACACACATTTGATACAGTCTTACCTAGACAATTTTTCATGTATCTTCAATTTCACCATTTATCTAGTCTTATATATTCAATCTGAAGAATATAAATTTTTCTTTCTGTTCATGTATTGCTTCATGTTCACATATACAAGGTCTGTTCAAAAAATTCTTTAACATTCATAATTTCATGCCAATGGTGTGTTGGAGCGAAACGTGGTAGGCACCCCTGCACACGCCTGTGTTTAATGTGTAACTGCCACAAGTTTCATTGCTGTGTATCTGCTAGTTATTGTTCAGTGCTGTACTAAGTAGAACGTTATGTCGCACAGTTTGTGAATTTCAAGATGGCAGAGTTAGAGGAGCAACGTGTCTGCATTAAATTTTCCATGAAACTCAAGAAGACTTTGACAGAGTCACACCAAATGATGCAGGAAGCCTAAGGTGATGAATGCTTAAGCCTTACCTGGTGTTACAAATGTTTCACATGGTTTTTAATAGCTGGATGGAAGTTAAAGATGACCCTCATTCAGGAAGCCCTTCAACGTCTACCAACAATGTTCACGTGAGAAACATCAATGAAATTGTGCATGCCAATCAACAACTGACCATCTGAGAAGAAGAATGTAACATTTCAATTAGATCATGTCATGAAACCCTGACATAGCACCTTTGCCACCAAGTTCGTCCCACAGCTCACGAGTCAAGACCAATAAGACCTTCACCCCACAATGTGTGAAGAGCTTTAGGATCACGCAAATGAGACTGAGATGTTCCTTAAGAGAATCATAACTGGTGACAAGATGTCAGTCTACAGTTAGGATGTTGAGACTAATGTTCAGTCTCCACAGTGGGTCACGAAAGTTTCTCCATGATCAAGAAAAGTTTGTCAAGTCAGGTCAAATGTCAAAGCCATGCTGATAGTTTTCTTTGGCTTTGAAGTATTTGTTCATAATGTATTCATGCCACATCGACAAACTGTTAATCAATGGTACTATTGGAATGTGTTGTGATGCCTGCGAGAAAATGTGATTAGGAAACGGCCTGAAATGTGGCAAGGCAATTCATGGCTCTTGCATCACGATAATGCACCTACACACACTATTCCACAAAAAACGAAATCTCTGTAATTCCTCAACCTCTCTACTCCCCAGACCTGGCTACTGTGGACTTTTTTAATCTCCAAAGTTGAAAACCGCATTGAAAGGACGAAGATTTGCAACAATAGATGAGATAACACAAAAGTCACAGACAGTGCTTCCCTCAGTCAAGCAAGAGGAATACCAAGACTGCTTCTGGAAGTGGAAACAGTGATGGAGTGGTGTATCAATTGAGGTGAAGAGTAATTCAAAGGAGACAGGGCATAATAAGTAAATGTAAGCACAGAAAAATTTTGTGGACAAAGCTCTGGAATTTTTTGAACAGACCTCGTATTTCCAAAGGAATGTTTCTACATATGAAAAAAAGAGTGCTCCCATAAAAAATGGTGGCAAGCTATAGTTTCATATGTAATGTTCTACAAAAGTAATACTCAGCTATAAAAACTAGCAAACATATATACCACTGCGGTGATGGATGATGATGATGAAAGTGAGCAAAATAATCAAAAAGGTTTGCCACAATCCAGAAGGTTGTCAATAAGTCATAGAACAATGATACAGGTAAGATGACAGAACAGATCCTGATGCTCGGCAGCAATCATGGAATGGACATGTCAGAGCTTCGACAAGGCTGTGTAAGTAAAATCTATCAAGTCACCAGTGTTTTTAAAATGGGTGTTGTGCTTGACACAGCCTTCCTGTTTAGCTTACACTGCAACCATAGCTACTTACATGAGGAAGACGTGGCAAGTACTGCTGAAATAACATCACACACCAATGTGAACATTGTGTCACCCTTCCAACAGTTTGATCAGTCCACAATGAATCATGATGTGCAGCAGGTGAATACTAAGCTTCAAAGTTTATTGTCACAAGTAGACTGTTCACAAATTAAACTTACTGCTGCACGGCCATTAAATCAGCAACATCACAATTGCTTCTAAATTCAACTAGGAAAACAACTGCTTGGCCATAAACATTAAATGCACATAGGACAACACCTGTCGAGTTCCGGTAATAGTTAACACTCAAAGAAGATCATTTCTAGGATGTATGGTAAAGGAAGTTACAGAGTAAATGTTGTACCTTTTGATAATTTAGCTTATGTCTAATGCAAACATTATGGAACTTGCCAGAAATGCTATAGATTATCTATACTACTTACAAATATTTCATCAAAATATAAGAAGTTTTTTAAATAAAAATGAAGACCTGCTGCTTTCTCTTCAAGAAACAGCTGACACAGATGGAACTATTGCTCATGTGCTCTGCTTAACTGATCACCATCTAGAAGCTTCAGAAATAAAACAGATACATTTAAGTAGTTATGGAATTCATTCTTACTACTGTAGGACCAATTTAGATGGGGGTGGCACATTACATGAGCAATACTATTAGATCACAAGTCATGAATGCGACTCAGTACTGTATTAAACAGCATTCTGAATGCTGTGGTATCAAATCAGAACTGGAAACTCAGTCCCTCATAACAACAATAGTTTACGGGGTACCTATGCGAACATTCTAAACCTCCTTTCCCAGATAGTAACAGTTCTCACAAAACTTCATAGGAATAACAGTAAGATTATAGTGTGGGGTGATTTTAACATTAATTTTCTTTTAAATGAAACACTTATAAACAATGTCAATCATTATTGTCAACTTACAACTTTCTACATATGATCACATTCCCATCAAGGGTATATAGTGAAATATGACATTTATTTATTTTATTTATTTCATTCATGTTCTGTAGCCCCTTTAGCAATAAATCGCTTGGGTGTAGAACTTGTCTTTTACATAGATTTGAGACATTTGTTTGTAATAATAGGTTGTACAATGAATAATATATTACACAGAAAAAATGTTCACAAGAATTGTTTTTTGTAAAAAGTTACAAATTACATTGAACAGACTTACAATAGATCAAAATCAATACACATATTCTCATACATAAATTCATCCCGTGAGTAAATGGTTTTACTTAGAAGATACTGTTTAAGTTGGTATTTAAAAGTAGGTGGATCAGTAACTGACATTTTTATTGCCTGAGGGAGAGCATTAATATTTTTATGCAAGAGTAGTGTACTCCTTTTTCCACCATACTTAGATTCTTTTGCTGAAGATGTAGATAATTTTTTACCCTGGTGTCATAGTTATGATACATGCTGTTCATTTCAAAAAGGGAATGGTTTTTACACAAGAAACACATGAGAGAGAAAATGTACTGAGATACTGTTGTGAGTATTCTCAGTGCTTGGAAGAGTTTCCTGCAGGAATGTCTGTAATTGGCACCACACAGAATCCTAATGACTCTTTTCTAGGCTCTGAGAATTTTGTTTGCCCTTGGCTGGTTTCCCCACAACATAATTCCATAGGCCATCAGGGCATGAAAATAACCAAAATAGGCAGCTTTCAAAGTATTTATGTCACTGAAGGAAGCAACTGCACAAATAGCGTAAATTGCTGAGCTTAGTTTTTATATAGGTAAGGAATGTGTAAGGACCAGTTTAGATTGCTATTAACAAGTAGACCCAGGAACCTTGTTGACTCCACTCTTGCTAAATTCCCATCATTGTATTTAACATTAATCTCCCCTTCGATATTTTGGCTTGTATGGAATTGAATCAATTGAGTTTTCTCAAAATTTAGTGATAATCCATTAGAGGTAAACCAATTAAAGGCCTCCTGAAAAATTTCATTTACAGTGATTTCAGAATTAGTATTTGTTGAATTGTCTACCAGAATCATCGTGTCATTGGCAAACAAAGTAAATTTTATCTTAGCCATTGTACACATTGGAAGGTCATTTATGAAAATAAGGAAAAGTAGAGGACCCAGAATAGAGCCCTGTGGGACTCCACAGTTTATTGTGCCCCAATAAGAGGACACTGGTTCCCTGCTTCTCCAGTTAACCCATAAAATTCTGCCTTTCTCAGAAAAATCTCATGGTTCACGCAATCAAACGCCTTAGAAAGGTCACAAAAAATTCCAGTTGACGAATTTTATTATTGATTGATTCAAGAATTGCATTGGTGAAAGAATATATTGCATCTTCTGTTGAGATGTTTTTCTGGAAACCGAATTGACTTTTATTGAGACTATTGTATTTAATAAGATGTTCAAGAATCCTTCTGTGTACAAGTTTCTCGAGAATCTTGGAGAAACATGTTAAGAGTGAAATAGGACGATAATTGGTTACTTCGTTTCTGTCACCCTTCTTGTACAATGGTTTCACCACTGCATATTTAAGTCTATCACGGACAATTCCTAGTCTCAGTGATTCATTAAAGATGACATTTTTAGGACAGCATGTCCCATTTCCAAGCTTCCATGACTATAAAAGACATTTGTGACATTTAGCAATCAGGACATCCCACTGTGGGAGATACGAGCAAAAATCAGAAAGTAACTGACAATGATTTTATTACCAAAAAGATTAATAGGTAACAAACCAAAAAAATCACAAATGAACTTACATCTTTTACCTACTTTTCTACATAGTCACAAACATTCTCAACACATTTCACCCATTGTGGTACACTTGCAATATGCCCTGGCTGTAGAAGCCCATTTCATTGGAGTATACCCATCTTCGGACCACTGATTTCACTTCCACATCTGTTGCAAAGCACTGGCCAGTCAGGAATTTCTTCCTGGGACCAAAGAGAAGAAAATTCGATGGTGCATGGACAGGATTGTGTGGTGGATGTTAGAGCACCTCCCACACAAATTTGGCAACTTTCTCAGCAGAAGCATAGAAGTGAGCATTGTCATAAAGAAGTCTGACAATGTCAGCATTAATGTGGCATTTGTCATGAAGGGCAGAACAACTTACCCAAAGTTTTAATGTAGACTACAGCATTCAAAGTGGTCCCATGTTCAGCAAAGTCCATCATGCATATCTCAGAACACTGTCAAAAGCAGTTTTCAAGCAGTTTGAGTCACTTTGATATTCGCTGGCCTTTTTGGTTATCTGTCAGTTCTTAGGCACCCAGCAAGCTATAGCTTTATGAAATTTGAAAGTGTCATGAACAATATCAAACATTGCACCATTGGAAATGTTGAACTGCTGAGATAAGATTCACAGTTGCACACTCCAGTCTTTCAAAATTGCTGCCTTGATGGCTCTGACATTCTGCAGCTGCCTGGAGCATGGCGAATTGCAAATGTTCACATGGTCCTCTTGGAAGAATGCACACCACCTGAAGACTTTTCAACGGTCCATATAATTGTCACTATACACACATGCAAGCCCTCATGAATTTCGCTTGGTTTATGCCCTTTGGCCCACAAACATCAAACTACACTTTGCTGCTCTTCACAAGTTGATGACAGTAACATGTGTACCATATCTGTTTCATAGTCCAGGATTATCTCACTAGAGCTGCACATGAAAACAAAATACCCTCTTTAGAACAAACTTCAGACTATATCATTGTGAAATTTCAACATTCCAACTGCAAAAACAGGGAGAAAAAAATTATTGTGCATTACTCTCAAATCCTCCCTTGTATTATTACAATATGTGCAGATGGGAGAACTTCTTGAACTCACAACTTTCACATGACAAGGTGACAATGAGCCTCCACATGTTCTGTGTGGCCACCTGTTCCTTGGCATCATGCTTTGAAGGTGTTTAGAAAACAAGAAGAACAAGAGGCAAAGTCTTTGCTACGATGGACGCCAAGAAAAATAACTGTCAAATAACTTCTATAAGACAATCTGTCAACTCACTTAGTATATGAGATTATGTTGTTGTAAAAGAAAGTGTGAATGAAAAAAGTTTAAAGTTCAGTTGTTATGTCATTCAAGTAGCATGGAGGATGCTCTCTCAAATCATCCATCCATGCACAAGGAGACAAAGTTCTCTGAAGATTACAGTGAAGTAAAAATACAGGCTCAAATAGTGGAAACTCCAAGTAGGAATATCAACAACGTAGGAACAGATAGATTGATACTTACTGGAAAGAAGTCTCGTTAAGTTGCAGACAGACACAATTAAATTGTCCCTGTCTGCAACTTGCCATGTCTTCTTTATAGTAAGTAGCAATCTATCTTTTCCTACATTGTTAAAAACACAGGCTGTAATAAATAGTCCGTCTGATCATGATGGTCAGACAACAACTTTAAAACAAACAAGCATAAAAACAGTAAATATTCACACCTAAGTAAAACATGTACTGAACTTACTAGATGGTTCAGAAATAGTATACCAGATGGTCAGAATGAATAAGAAATTCAGTTCATTTTGAACTTACTTCTCAAACACTCAGAAGAAGCTTAATTTTCCAAAGATGGATTAAAATCGTACATATCTGTTGTGGAAGCAAGGCGTGGTCAAAAACTGCTATTAAATTACTGTATCTCATGCTAAAAAGAAGAATCTATGTAGAATGCAGAACTAGTAGAAGCCTAGCAGACAAATTACATTACAAGAAATATTGTAAAATCCAAACATGTAACCAGGAAGGCCAAAAACTTGTCCTATGAACAGAAAATTAGCAGGTAAAATAACAAAGTAAAACCATATGGAAGATCATAAAAAGTGAGATACACAGGAGCATAAACTCAGAACAAGCAACGATACCACATCCTCTGGTGCAGATCAGACCAGACGAAAATAATCAAAAAGTTTCAGCCTCAAAATTTAATAAATTTTTGTCACTGTAGATGAAAAAACAAAGAATCATATTAACTGATCTCCCACAGAAGCCACAGAGCTGCTTAATAACATGCAAACTACATCACACATAGCACTGCATTTACAAAGGACAACTCCTAAGGAAATCATAAAATTACTCAGAAGCATTCAGTGCTCTGGATACCATGGTGTTTCAAATAATAATCATGTGGAAATTTAATCGCATTGTGTTATATGTGTTGACTGGTTGGTTGATTTAGAGGAAGGGACCAAACAGTGAGGTCATTGGTCCCATCAGGTTAGAGAAGGTTGGGAAAGGAAGTCAGCTATGCCCTTTCAAAGGAATCATCCCAGCATTTGCCTGAAGCAAATTAGTAAAATCTCAGAAAACATAAATCAGGATGGCCAGACACAGGTTTGAACCGTCGTCCTCCTGAATGCGAGCCCAGTGTCCTAACCACTGTGCCACCTCACTGGGTAATCCATCAATGAATGGTACTTCCAGATAGACTAAAACCTGGAGTTATGATGCCAATCCACAAATATGAAGAGAAGCATGTAATATTCAACTACTAGCCCATCTCTTTGTTGACAGTACTTTCAAATTTATCTGAAAGAATAGTGTATGACAGGATTTATAACCATGCTACACAAAATGGCTTACTGACAACTTCATAACTTGGCTTTGATAACAGATTTTCCACAGAGAGAGCTATGTTTAGTTCAACAGATGTAATCCTAAGAGAACTAAATTGGTGAAGGTATACAATAAACATCTTCGGTTACTTTGCTAAGGCATATGACTGTGGAGGGACTTCACCAATGATAGTAGCAGTGGAGGAGGCTGTGACCAGTGTGGTAGTGGCTGCGAGAAGAATATTTAAAGAGGAAATTAGTGTGCTTTACACTATACGTACACATATCATGTTGTACCACGGCACTTTATTATTTAATAAAGTGCATTTTATCTGCAACCACGTCATTATTAGTCAGTGTCTTTATCCTTTCCCAGGAAAAAATCCACAACTGTGAAGATCACTTTCACACTATGGTAACAAAGACAAACCTTTGACTTGATTAGAATCTTACTTACACACAGAGTCCCCCAGTGCCCGAACCTTAAGCCACTGATTTCTTGATATACTTTATTGATCTACCTAGTGCAATTAATTCAGAGAAAAGAAAGTAATATTTGGTGTTGATACAAGTATTATTTGGGCCATTTTGATTCATCGTGTACATAAATGGTATACTGAATATAGGACAAATCAAATTTGAGAAAGAAGACAGAGAGAGAAACAAGACAAAATTCTGTTTACAAATAACAATCGTAAATTATAAGTAACAAAATTTGAATTTGGCCACAATTACATATTCAATTTATAAGGCTGTTTTTTATAGTTTAAAAATTCTTTTATTGAGAAATACACTGTTCCATTGGAAATGATAGAATTTTAACGTCACTGCAGTTATATCTCCCCACATGGGCTGCTCAATAATTTAACTGTTCTGTAGAACACTTTCCTGATACAATGCTATTCTACACTGAGACATGTGGATATTACCAATGTTTCCTGTGTTGTGGCTATGGATATGCTTATTTTGTTGTAGATTTTCAGTAATGTGTAAAATATATTTGAAAGCAGGATATGCCAATTTACATGCATATGCTTGGCAGGTTCATTTTTTTCTGCTGTGTAAAATGTGATCTACGTGTTTCCTGTTTATTTACGTTGCCGCCAGCCCTGTCTGCTCTTTCTGCATCGTAAAGATTTTTATGCTGGTTGCTGAGATTCCCCATGCAATTAGCCCAAACCACAGTTATGAATGAAAGTATGTACATACGTACTTCTGTAAAAATGCATTCCATTTCTTGGATTACAATGTCGTATATTACTAGTACACTACTTATACGTCATCTACACGACAAAAAAAAATCAAATCAAATCATGACTTGGCTACTCTCTCTCTCTCTCTCTCTCTCTCTCTCTCTTTTTTTTTCCCCACGAAATGGAATGCTGTTTTCCATCTTTAGTGATCAATAGAATTAAGGTTATGAATACAAAGTTCCTTCTGTGAATTCAGCAAATGCTATTGATCGTTTCGCAGGAACAGAAATCGCGGGTCTAGTTTAGCACGGGATACTACCCGTCGGCTTTGACCAATGAAGTCAGATACATTGCCTCGACAGAAATGAGATATTAGAGATAATGTCCGTATCAGTAATCTTGCAGTGAATCATGCCGTGTGTCCGGGACTGCGATTTCTCAACAACGTGCAAATGACAGGTATCAGATAAACCCATTCCCTACGTTAGTCAAGACCGAAACGTAGTAGCAGTATCCTAACTGTCAAACTAGTTCCCGTCGTGCCTTGCTCGCGGTGACATCAAGCATCATACACTAAATTCTTGGGAGTATGGTTTGATGAACACTTAAGATGGGAAAAGCATGTAATATCATTGAACAAAAAATTAAGTCAAACATGTTATATACTTAGAATGCTTAAAAGCTCATGTAATGTTAAAACAGTGTTATGTGTTTATTTCTCATTCATGCACAGTTTATTAAGATACGGCGTACAGTTTTGGGGAAACATCAGTCTAACAAAACACTCATTTAGACTACAAAAGAAGGCAGTCAGAATAATAAAAGGTATAGGATATAGAGATTCTTGTAGGCAAGCTTTCAAAGAATTAAAAATCATGACACTACCATCTTTATACATATATGAAAGCATATGTTTCTTAAAAGAACATGAGGAATTTTCTACATTAAACAGAGAATTTCACAACTACGAAACAAGGAATAGGAATGATTTCCACAGAGAAATTCATAAAACAGCTATGTATCACAAAAGTGTACTATACCAACCCAAAATCCTCTACAGTGCTCTCCCCAAAGAACTAAAAATAATACCAAAACTGTACATATTTAAAAGAAAATTAAAAAACATGTTATTGAGCAATAGTTTTTACAGTATTGAAGAGTTTATGAATTGTTGACAGTAAAAGCGCAGTTAATATTTCCCTGACATAATAAATATGTGTAATTGCTCACATTTAAATACTTGCTGTTTCTATGAAAGTGTGAAACAGTGTTAATGTAAGAATGTAAATAATCTTTGATGTAAGAATCACTAACTTTTTTTTTTGTACATTGTTATCCTACTTGTATATTTTTATGTTAATGTTCTAAAAGTTCTATTAAAATTGTAATGTCTAAGTGACAAATTTTCATGTATATGTATTTTAAATTGTAATGTTTATTGACAAGTCCTATGTCATTTCGATGATGTATTACAAGGACGCTAATAAATTGAATTGAATTGAATTGAAACTGCCGTCAAGACAGCAGCACTATCTGGTGAGAACAGAAAACATTAAAACAATTTCGTAACTTTCTGGTTATCGCAAATTCTTAATTGGTTGAGAGCGTTTATTATTAACTGCGATAAAGCATTGGTTGGATAGAAGTTACTGTGTCGTCAAGATAATATATTGAAATTCACATTTTCATTACAAGTGAATGATTTCATGTTTCTGGTAACAGAATATATGACAGGACGCGCCTTTCAGTGAAAGAATGTTATTACGAATCTTTGCTGATATATGAGCAAATTTGCGTATTCCGGAACGAAGAACTAGATCAAAAATACTAAATGATCGAACTTCTGATACCGTATGAGCAATTTAATCAGCTATGCGAGAAGTGCTAATGTCGCTTAGTATTTGAAGATTTTGTGGTAGGCCTATCGGCCCTATCTGATACAGCTATACCTGTTATTTCTGTTCACGTCTAAATGTTGTGTGTGAACACGTTCGAACTGTAACATGTCAGTCCTAGTTTATACCTCCGTTTAATCTTACGAGACAAGGAGTTTGGTCTGTAAAAATCAATTCATTTTTCTTTTTAGTTCCCTGACTCTTGAGGAAATGCTGCACGCTGCTGAACGCATCACAGCCTGTTTTGTACTTGGGTCGTGTCTCTCGACATAAATGCTTCGATCTTGTACGAATTGGAAAAGGAGAAAATCGGGCATCACTTGTAAACAATAGGGGTGACAATACCCTATAGCGAGCCGACACCGGAAAATCGTCGGATCTGTGATTTTCCTTCCGTACCGCTTGTGGATCATTTTAGCTGTGAGTTAGATAGGAGTGTTGTAGGTACTGGTGGTAGATAATGCCAGAATGAATTTTCACTGTGCAGCGGAGTGTGTGCTGAATTGGAACCTGGCAGATTAAAACAGTATGCCGCACAAGGACAAGAATTTTTGACCCTTGGCTTTTCTTGGGCAAGTGCTCCACCGCTCCAGCTCTCCAAGAACAACTCACAAGTTTCCCCTCAAAGCTTCACAGGCGAAGTTCTGTCACGTTTTGACGGCAGGAAAAGAGGCACTCAAGGAAGTAAAGCTGCGTGGTCGAGTTATGAGTCGTGCTGGGGTAGCTCAGTCGGTACGACACTTTCGCGAAACGCAAAGCTTCCAAATTTGAGTCCTAGTCTGGCGCACAGTTTTAATCTCCCAGAAGTTATCTTTGACCAGATGCCTGCGTAATTAGTTAGTTAGCCGGCCGGAGTGGCCGAGCGGTTCTAGGCGCTACAGTCTGGAGCCGCGCGACCGCTACGGTCGCAGGTTAGAATCCTGCCTCGGGCATGGATGTATGTGATGTCCTTAGGTTAGTTAGGTTTAAGTAATTCTAAGTTCTAGGGGAGTGATGACCTCAGCAGTTAAGTCCCATAGTGCTCAGAGCCATTTGAACCATTTTTAATTAGTTAGTTACTTTCCATGGATCATTTTGCACGATAAATCATCATGATGTGAACGAGTCAATTTACATTCATATTGCAAATTAATTTGTAGATCTATTTCTACTCCAAACATCACCATATAATAGTTATTATTTTTTTCCCCAGCAATGAAAAAATGATATACTGACTGAGTTAGCAATTCCACCCACCACCTTTTACACATTACAAACATAGAAATTCTTCTACGGAATAGAAGGAGTTGTCAAGGAGAAATTTTTTCAGTTTGTTTTCAAATTTTACCTTGCTGTCTGTTAGACATTTTATATCACTAGGTAAGTGGTCAAAAATTTTTATTGCAGCGTTGTGCACACCTTCCTGTGATAAAGACCTTAACGTTGAGTAATGAATGTCATTTTTCCTTCTAGTATTGTAATTATGTACCTCATTGTTCCTTTTGAACTGTATTGAATTATTTACAACAAACTTCATGAGGAAATCAATATATTGTGAAGCAGTAGTCAGAATGCCCAACTCCTTAAACAGATGTCTACAAGATGATCGCGGGTGAGCACCACATATTATTCTTACAGCACGTTTTTGGGCAGTGAAGACCTTCTTTCGTAAGTTTAAGTAATATGGGAATAAATACATTATAATAGATATAGCTGGATGTTGGTTGTTGCCTACCACGTTTGACACAAAACTGAATGCCCGACGGCCGATCCATGTTCTCAGTCCACCGTTCTGACCTAATTTTTATCGTTCACCGAAGCGGTTTGTGATGGCCAAGACCGTACCGAGGGGGATGCGAGACAGCCTTCGCCGCCAAGGGGACAGGCAAGAGGGAACGGAAAAAACTGACTGGGCAAAAAGCAAGAAAGAAAGAAAGACAGTTTAAGAACTAACCAGGAAAGTTATGTTAATTCCACCCCTATCTTCTGCCTAGAGGAAGGCGCCTTTCCCTTGGTCCGCGACTGTAAACGCAGGCTTTTATCGCTGTTTAGTCTGTAGTGTCATTTCAACCAAGCAGCATAATTAAGATACTACTACTATTACTACTACAGAACAGACGTTTATTGCTAACGAGGCAAACAAGGGGACAGGGAGCATACGCATCTCGCTCATGCGCAACAATGGAGTTCATGCCATTAAATTTTATTTATACGTCAAGTTCCATTGGACCAAATTGAGGAGCAAATCTCCAAGGTCATGGAACGTGTCAGTACATGAAATTACAATATAAAAGTATTAACAGATAAAAATAAAATGTTTATGAACCCAAAAAAGCCAAGCCATAAGTTTCAGTAAACGCAGTCAACAATATAACATTAGAATAGCTACAGTTTGTAAGGTCTCAAATGTTGACAAGCGGATGCTGAAGTAACTATGTTACTTGACCAGAGTCTTTCCGATTTTTGCCGCTCGCTGCCAATTGAGGACTGGGACGAGACGTGACGGTGGACGAAGCAGTCAAGAAAGGTGCTGCTGCCTAAATAAGAAACAGTTCAGCGAGAAGCCTACTGTGGCTGATGCATCATATTAGATAGTTGTAGTCGTAGCCTATAGACAGCTATACGCTGTTCAACTAACAGTAAGTTGAACCCTCGTGTGTAAAAAACTCGTAGGCTCTGCCATTTGGTCATCGGCTGCATTGCTCAAGCATCTGTAAGTAGCCCTTACTGAGTATTAGGTATTTTGTTGTTATGCTTGTGCAAATGAAACTCTGACACATGCAAAATCCTCAATTTGTACTGTACAGTAGCTGCCATAAGCAGTTACATAAATATTTTGCTTTGTTTTTAGAAAATTTATACGCAATTTTTTATCAGTGTAGTTCATTTAAGTAATAATTTAATGAAACTTCATTTTTATTAAACAAAGTTATAAAATTATAAAATCTGTGACACCCGTGTAGAAAGAAAATTGCAGAAAGATAGTTTTATGTCGGGAGAGTGGGGGGGGGGGGGGGGGGAAGGACACGCCTTTGAGAATTCTGTCTGTGGAGTAGGATGTGGTCGTTGGTTGTGGTACATGTAAATGTCATGTTACTAGGGCCTCCCGCCGGGTAGACCATTGGCCGGGTGCAAGTCTTTCGATTTGACGCCACTTCGGCGACTTGCGCATCGATGGGGATGAAATGTTGATGATTAGGACAACACAACGCCCAGTCCCTAGGCAGAGAAAAATCTCCGAACCAGCCGCGAAACGAACCCGAGCCCCTTGGTTTGACATTCTGTCGTGCTGACCACTCAGCGGACGTTGGTTGTGGTGATGAAGTTCAGTTGGTCATTTGGTTTATTTGGTCCCCTGATAGGCACTGCCATCAATGTCTTTAGTGTTTATTTTGTTTATTTATTCGCTACATCGCTGAGCACAACAGCATCGGACATGTCAGATACGTTACAGAAAAAAATATGTGCATACCATATATATGAGGGGCGTTCAATAAGTAATGCAACATATTTGTTCTCGGCCAAATTCGGTTGAAAAAATGCAGATTTTCTAGTGAGACATCTTGGAATATTCCTGCTTTAGCCCGTGTAGTTTCATAGATAGATGGTGGCGCTATATGTAACCTTCAAAGTGGCGTCTGTAATGAAGATGCATTCTAAGCAGAGAGCTATGAGCTGTCGCTGATTGTCTATTTTTGCGCAAAACCAGAGCATCACAGATAATAATGGGCGCTTACAGAAAGAATATGGAGACCTGCTACTGAACAAAAGCACGGTGGGTCCCTCATCGACCGTCAGCTGTAGGGAGGCTTTAGGTTGACTTCTGTTTATTCAGGGAGTTTTAGGAAAGTGTAACTCATCTACAAAAAAATCGCCTATAGAATACTAGTGTGCCACTATCTTGAGTAATGCTCGAGTGTTTGGGATCCCTGTTTGGTCGAATTTAAAGAAGACATCGAAGCAATTCAGAAGCGTGCTGCTGTATTAATGATCGATTGTTTTGCTGACGATTCAAATGTTATGGTCATGCTTTGTGAACTCAAGTCGAAATCACTGGAGGGAAGTGACATTCTTTTCATGAAACACTGTTGAGAAAATTTAGAGAATAGGCATTTGCAGCTGACTGAAGAACAATTCAACTGCAGCCAATGTATGTTTCACGTAACGGCAGTGAAGTCAAGATAAGAGAAATTAGAACTCACGTGGTGGCATATAGAAATTCGGTTTTCCTTTACTCCAGTGGAGTAGGAAGGAAAATGACTAGAAGTGGTGCACGGTACCTTCCGCAAGGCACCATTCAGTGGCTTCTGAGCTGACAGAAGTTCAAATGGTTCAAATGGCTCTGAGCACTATGGGACTTAACATCTATGGTCATCAGTCCCCTAGAACTTAGAACTACTTAAACCTAACTAACCGAAGGACATCACACAACACCCAGTCATCACAAGGCAGAGAAAATCCCTGACCCCGCTGGGAATCGAACCCGGGAACCCGGGCGTGGGAAGCGAGAACGCTACCGCACGACCACGAGTTGCGGACAGCTGACAAAAGTCATGGGATACCTCCAAATATTGTGTCGGGCCTCCTTTTATCCGGTGTAGTGCAGCACAGACCCAACAAGTCGTGGATAGTCCTCTGCAAAAATATTGAGCCATGCTGCCCCTATAGCAGCCCATAACTACGACAGTGTTGCCGGTGCAGGATTCTGTGCACGAGCTGACCCCTCGATTATGTCCCATAAATGTTCGATCGGATTCATGTCGGGCTATCTGGGAGGCCAGACCATTCGCTCCAACTGTCCGGAATGTTCTTCAAACCAATCGCAAACAATTGTGGCCTAGAGACATGGTACATCGTCATCCATAAAAATTCCGTAGTTGTTTGGGAACATGAAGTCCATGATTGGCTGCAAATGGTCTTCAGGTAGCTGAGCACACTCATTTCCAGTCAATTATCAGTTCAGTTGGACCAGAGGATCCAGTCAATTCCCTCTCAACACAGCCCTGACCATTATGGAGGCACCAACAGCTTGCGCAGTGCCCTCTTGACAACTGGGTCCATGGCTTGATGGGGTATGTGTCACACTACCATCAGCTCTTACCAACTGAATCGAATAGTTTTCCAATCGTCTAGGGACCAGCCAATACGGTGGGGGACTGCAGGCAATGTCATGCCGTTAGCAAAGGCACTCACTTCAATCATCTGGTGCCACAGCCCATTAACACCATATTTCGCCACACTGGCCTAACAGATACATTTATCGTACGTCCCACACTGATTTCTGCGGTTGTTTCATACAATATTACTTGCCCCTTAGCACTGACAACTCTGCACACATTTCGTTGCTCTCAGTCACTAAGTGAAGGCTGTCAGCCACTGCGTTGTCCGTGGTGAGAGCTAATGCCTGAAATCTGGTATTCTCGCCACACTCTTGACACATTGGATCTCGGGATGTTTAGTTGCCCAGCCATTTCCAAAATGGAATGTCCAATGCATCTGGGTCCTACTACTATTACGCATTGAAAGTCTGTTAATTCCTGTTGTGCAGCCATTATTGCGTCGCAAGACATTTCACATGAATCATCTGAGTACAAATGACAGCTCCACCAATGCCCTGTGCTTTTATACGTTGTGTAGACGATGCTACGTCCATCTGTATATGTGCATAACGCTATCCTATGACTTTTGTCGCCTCTATGTGGATGGGGTAATCCAACTATAATTCAGTATGGCCTGCTGTTTAGAAAGTTTACTCAGTCTGTCGTTAGGTTAACACTTTGACTATCACTCAATCCCATGAACTATTTGGCGTATGCAACATACAGGTCAGTGTTTCAGCACTCTCTGTGATGACAGATGTAGCAGTTTGTGGATGAATAGCCAATTTGTAAGTCTTGTGCAAAAGTATAAAGCAGTTCCTAGCGTGAGAGACACCTAGGAGGCGACTGAACACACTACACTGTCTCCCAATCCGATGAAGCAGTTTGAAATTTGGCTCAATGGTGCCTCCACCTTCCTACCCTCTGTAGTGGTGCAATACTGTGGCGCCTTGCAAGGTTACCGTTGGGCTCGCCAATGCTCGAAACAGCAATGTGTCGACACATGCAAAAGAAGATGAGAGCTCAGAAGTACATGCGGGGTTTAAAGCGGATTAATGATCTGACGGTGACACCACATTTCAGCCAGTTGTGCCCAACGCCACCATGGGCATGTCACATGATGGGAAGGTCGCCACACCCCTTCTTACCCACATTTCACCCCTTCCTCTCGACACCTCTGTGGTGTAGGAGAAGAGCTGCCAATACTGTATACCGATCATGTTCCTTTCAGAGTATGCTGATGCAGTAGCTCCATAGTGAACAATCATACACAACTGTTCGCTCGATGAGTGATCCACATGCAGCGACTGGAAAGTTGCACAGGCCACATCAATATTTGAGAAAGGCAATAGGAGTAATCTACTAAATTACGGGCGCAGATCATTATGAGTTACCTCAAAGTGAATGGTCTAATGGCACACGGTCAACATGGATTTAGGAAACATCATTCTTGTGAAACACAATTAGTTCTTTATTCAGACAAAGCGTTGAGTGCTATTGAAAAGGGATTTCAAATTGATTCTGTATTTTTAGATTTCCAGAAGACCATCCACACCATACTTTACAAGCAGCTTGTAATCGAATTGCGTGCTTACGAAATATCATTTCAGTTATGCAACTGGACTCGTGATTTCCTGTCATAGAGATCACAGTTCATAGTAATTGAAGGAAAGCCATCCAGTAAAACAGAAGGGATTTCTGGCGTTCCCCAAGGTAGTGTTATAAGCCCTCTGCTGTTCCTTATCTATATAAACGGTTTAGCTCTTTGATGCACAGATTTTATGTTTAATTAATTTTTTAATAAAACATGCATTTTCTATGTCTGGTGGGGTTGCTAATAAAGGAAAACATGAATTAAAATTTTTTATTGTATTGATTTTGGTTTTAGATGGTGGTATATATAATATACCACCATGCCACTTAGGGCCGTACCTAAAGTTTTTGAGATATCTTGGTTTGTGCTTGTAACTCACCTTTAAATTCTACTCTAAGCAGTAATAATTAGTATAATTAATGTAAAATAATTTTATTTCTGGCAATTGGTCATTTACAATACAAAATCAAATTACAAACCTTACAAATAAAATATGTTTCTTATTCCTTTTTGTGAAAATCTTGAAAGCACCTTTTTGTTTTGCTAAGGCACAAAGGCACTTTGCATTCAGCGCACATCCAGAAAGTGCGCACTTGCTTCTTTTTTGTACTGCATTTCGCACAACGTCTGGCGGTAGTACGCTCTGGCTGGTGGGATGAATTGTCGAGACGCTGGCGTGAGGAAACATATGGCTTGTTTTTCTTTACGTGGACTTGACTCTCATGAAGTCTAGATGGCCTCAATGGTGTTTTCTGGGTTACTAAGCTTTGCAGGATACTCATCCTGAAGACTTTGGCAGTCATTTTTTCTCTATCGCCTAGTTCCTTCCAAATTATATAGCTGTTGACGATACTGACATCAAGCAGGTGAAAGAATATTCGGTGCCACCACTTTTTACTTCTCCGGCTTATTTCATATGATTTTTTCAGTTGGTCGAACTTGTCGACATTGTTCATGTGTGCATTGTAATCCATCACTGCTTGAGGACAAGGTAGCTCTATGCGTGAACCATCTCTTTCACGGCGAGTCACTGTAGTAACTTCAGGACTGTGAAAATTTGAAAGGAGATGAACAGCTCTCTTATCTTTCCACTTCAAGTAGAGGATGCCACAGTTGCTGACCCTCCAGTCAAATTCACCTCTGCTTAATTCTTTGTCTGTTTTTAATTTGGGTAAATGTTTCCTTGTTGGTTGAACTGTCCCACAGGCATATATGTTTCTCTGCTGTAAACCAGCCAACAAGTTATAGCTATTGAAATAGTTGTCGAAATAAAGATAATGGCCTTTATTTACGAGTTCAGAGGACAAACTCAGCACTACATGCTCCCCAAGGCCTGTTTGCACTGTGTCACCTACTTTTCCGGTGTAAATATCAAATTTCAAGTTGTAAGAGGTCTTGTCACACAGCATCCACACTTTGTAACCACGCTTTATGGGTTTATCTCTCATGTATTGTTTCATACTGTTGCGGCCTTTGAATTTGATCATTGACTCATCAATTGCTAGGTGTTTGCTGGGTTGGTAACACTTGGAAAAAGATTCAGATAGTATCTTGATCACTGGTCGCAGCTTGTACAGTTTGTCATAACCTGGGTGTCCTTTTTCTGGATGCAATGTGTTATCATTCAGATGAATGTTCCTCAGTAACCATCCAAACCGATTTACTGCCATCAGAGATGCAATATAACGATCATGAAGTTCTGGGGCACTAGACCAGTAGTCTCTGTATGCTGGCATACGCTTTATACCCATCAAAATGTTGATTCCCAGGAAAGTTCGTATTTCATTGTCAGTTGTTGGAGTGAAAGACTTGCCAGATTGCGTCGCATATAAATTTGTTTGGAAAACGATTAGCTCAACTAGCTCTTTTGGAAATATTTTTTCGAATATATCGATAGGTTCTGGATCATCAATGTCCCTAATAAAAGCACTTGGTCCTGATTCACTGTCGAACTGCATTCCTGAGGTAGCATTGAATTGTTGTCCCCAAGTTGGCGCTGTGTCAGCAGCGCGTTTTGGCGGAGTGGACTCACTTTCTTCCTCGCTCTCTGAAACTTCGCCTTCAGACGACACAATAGCCTCCGCAACAATGCTTGCTTCATAATCAGATTCGTCATCTGTGGTGTCAACAGTGGAATCCTCGTCTGATGGAATTTCACACAATAATCGTTCGATTTCTTCATCTCGTAAGCCTCTTCTTGACATTTTCATTTTCAAACAACAGCCTGAATCCAAGTAAAGAATACGTAAGCAAAACAAAATGGAGAAAGAGCTAAAATAAGTCACAACACAATTAAAAACTAAACTTTGTAGCGGAGGATTTCGAATTTTATACTAGGAAACGAAATGCAATAGAATACTGCTACATGCACGGTGGTACAAATAATATACCACCAAAATAAATTGTATATAAATAACGGAAGATTGTGCATATGAATGTATACATGGGTTCATACCGTAGCTGTGACGTCCAAGATATGGAAAAAACACAGGCGCAACAAGAAATTCGTTATAAACCACTATTCACACGCAAAAACCATGCACAACTCAGCACGCAGCTTTCACAGTTGTAATCTATGCAATTCTTGGCGGGAACTGATTCCTTATAGGCAGTGAGTGCCATCTGTCTGATAAGTAGAGAACTAGGTGAGCATATTAGAGTGGTGGTCGTGCAGTTAAACCACTGTGCAAAGAGCCAAGAAAATTTTCAAAAGGTGGTATACTATGTATACCACCGTGCTCCAAAGAGTTAGGGGACAATATGTGCAGCTGTCTTAGGTTGTTTCCAATTAATGCTGTGATTTATATTCTAGTAAAATCATCAGAAGATAAAAAATTGTAAAACGATTTAGAAAAGGTATCCGTATGATGCCAAAATTTTCAGATAACGCTGAATAATGAAAAGTGTGAGGTCATCGACATGACTGTAAAAGAAATTCGTTAACTTCAGTTACATGATAAATAAGTCTAATCTAAAAGTCGTAAATTCAACAAAATACTTAGGAACTACAATTAAAAACAACCTAAATTGGAAAGAATACATAGAAAATGTTGTGGGGAAGGTGAAACAAAGTCTGTGTTTTATTGGCAGAGCACTTAGGAGATGCAAAAGATCTACTAAAGAGACTGCCTACACTACGCTTTTCCATCCTCCGGCTGCACACAGTGAGTCCTTACCAGATAGGATTAACGGAGTCCATTGAGACAACGAAGGGCAGCACGTTTTATATTATCGAGAAATAGGGGAGATCGTGTGACAGACATGATACAGGATTGGTGGTGGACATAATTAAAACAAAGGCATTTCTTGTTGCAGCGGAATCTTCTCACGAAATTTCAGTCACCAACTTTCTCCTCCGAATGCGAAAATATTTTGTTGATACCAACCCACATAGGGAGAAACGATCATCATAGTAAAATAAGGGAAATCAGAGCTTGCACGTAAAGATATATATGTTCGTTTTTTTCCACTTGCTTTTTGAGACTGGAATAATAGAGAATTATTGTGAAGGTGGGTCAGTGAACCCTCTGCCAGGCACTTAAGTGTGATTTGCAGAGTATCCATGTAGATGTTGATGTAGATGTGGATGAAGAGGTCAGAACCACGATGTCCAGTTTTGAAATTACGCGGTTTTCTTATGGGTGGCCGAGGAGACCATTTCAGACACACTGCCTCAGTGGCTGGCATAAAAGTCGTCAATGAAGCTACGCTTGCAGTTCTGCAAGCATACTTGCAGGCTCAAGAGCAGCAGCAAGGCCCAGCTGCAGGTGCCAGGTTGTCACAGTATGGTTGGGTTGTTTGGGGGAGGAGACCAGACAGCGAGGTCATCGGTCTCATCGGATTAGAGAAGGATAGGGAAGGAAGTCGGCCGTACCTTTCCAAAGGATCCATCCCGGGATTTGCTTGGAGCGATTTCGGGAAATCACGGAAAACCTAAATCAGGATGGCCGGACGCGGGATTGAACCGTCGTCCTCCCGAATGCGAGTCCAGTCGTCAAGTTTGTTTATGCACAGGTACAGTTCTATTGTCCTCAGAAAAGACGGTCAGGCGACAACGAGATTGTTGCCGATCTGGGGTGTCTTAGAACGACCCTTTATTCACTTACGTGTCGATGTCGCACCCCTCCGTGAGCACACCACATGAGGACACGAAATAGGAGGGCTGAAATAGCACAGCACCTTTTGCCACTTCGTACTGCGTTCAGATTTCGCCAAATGGTTCTGAACGGCCGGCAGCTGTTCCTCTCTGTACAAAAGAACCAAAACTGCGGTCGCACTGCAGTCCAAAGGGGTGCGACAATGTTGAGTGAGGTTGCTTGCCCACTGGTCAAGAACTTCGTACTGTTGCTTAAGGCACTGTGAACCGTCGCTTTCGACCGCGAAATTTGTGGGAATCGACGCCCCAAGGAGAGGTGTGGTCTCGCTGACGCCCTTTGCGGCCACGCCCTAAGGCCTTTGTGTGTCTATTCTGAGTGGCGGTGTGACTGAGAGGTTTTCCTCTGCCTACCATCAGAAAACCGCGTGATTTCAAGTCTGGACGACGCGGTTCTGACCTCCATCGCAGAGGCGTCAGAAGGTGTGAAGTGCAGATAAGAGGGGGTGCGATGACCGTCCCATCGTGTGACGCGTGTACTATGGCGGTGTACAGAATTGTGATGAAATTTTTTGGCAATGTGACATCATTAACCCAACCAGAGTTGCCGACTACGGGTATGCTCAGTCGCTTAAACAAACTCCAAAATTTGAGTGCCTCACTAAAAATTGTTGTATTATTTTTTCTTTACGTTACTGTTCTGTAAAAAAAAATACTGATGGGCGGCTGGCTTTTGCGATACACTGCTGTGAAAATGTTATCTCAAAACAAACGCCTAATTGAACTTGTAGGAATCAAAACCCTCGTTGACATGTGCGGTAAATGTAGTGACTGTTTTCTAAAAAAGTCCGAATATTAAGGGAATGCTGCTTGTTAAGTCAATACTGTAACTTGAAGGCGAATTATTATTACTGCACTCCAGGCAAATGCCGGGATGGTTCCTCTGAAAGGGCACGGCCGAATTCCTTCCCCATCTTTCCCTAATCCGATGAGACCGATGACCTCGCTGTCTGGTCTCCTTCCCCGAAACCAACCAACCAACTATTATTACTGTATTAAATAACTAGAAATGAAGCCGGTTGGGTACAATACGATGAAGAGATTTATACTACGAAGCACGAATTTAATTAGCGGGTTCTTTTAGGATAACCTTTTGACGACATAACCACATACGTTACGAGTAGGCGATATACGTACTGCGAAGACTGCCACATACATCCTAGCTAAAACATTCAGTAATGGACATTATTTATAATATCATGGCGAAGCGCCGACCGGAGTGGCTGTGCGGTTCTAGGCGCTACTGTCTGGAACCGCAAGACCACTAAGGTCGCAGGTTCGAATCCTGCCTCGGGCATGGATGTGTGTGATGTCCTTAGGTTAGTTACGTTTAAGTAGTTCTAAGTTTTAGGGGACTGATGGCCTCAGAAGTTGAGTCCCATAATGCTCAGAGCCATTTGAACCAATCATGGCGAAGCTCTTTGTGCTTTAATAGGCAGCTCTGTAACAATCACGAAACACAACAGCCAGCGGGAGATTTTTTTGTTTTATTATATTGGATATAGTGTAACTTACACGGAACTTGAATTTCCAGACTTCAACACTTGCATGAACACCAGAAGCTGGAACGTGTATATGCTAGACATTAGTTTGCGTTCTGTTCGATCTGTGCTTGGAATTATGTCTTCATGTCAAAATTGTTAAAATGGACATGTAGTTAGTGAAATACAAAAGGACTTTGACTGATAATCGTGATGATGATATCGTATCGACATTGTGTAGCAGTAAAAGTGATCCATCTTCGGCAGCTTGTGACAATAAAATCTACATCTACATCTACATTTATACTCTGCAAGCCACCCAACGGTGTTGCTATTTCTGGTAACTTCCACGGAAAACGATACCGGTACTGAATGTGGTAACTGAAGGGGCAGGACTTTTCAAAAACATGAGTTTTTTCCCCTCCGGTAGGTCTGTGTGTGAAAACGAGAGATTTCCTCCAAAAACTGTTACTACAAACAAGGATTCCTATAATGCCTTCATTAAATACAGCTTTAAGAACTAGTCCGTTGCTCTAAAATGATGGAATCTCATAAAGAAGTAATGTGTTCAGTTAGTGCATGTAATTCTATGAAAAATGAGTAAATATTCTGTCATGAGTCAGTTAATAGTGGCGGGGGGACTAGAAATGTGACACATATTATTATTATGTGCGTATGGATCGTCGGATCACCCATTACATTTATGACTAGCCTTTCAAGTAGCCCATATAGCTTTCATTCTTTTGCTATGTGCTTTGTTCCTTTCTTCTGACCACTCGGTCTCTGATCATTTAAGGACTCCATTCTCTGGCTTTACTACCCATCTATTCATCTTCTGACGTTAAAGTTTCCTGTCTACTGTGTCCAATGTTCCTATCTGTGACTTTTCCAAGTCATATTTGACTTGTCATGTTGATTAATCGGGTTTCTGCCAGTTATTCGCGTCTTTCCTGCACGATATTTTAACTACGTGCACTCTTCTTCAGGTGCTGTCCGATACTGATTCCCGTGTGGAGTCAATTTGTACTTCGCATGTCCTAAATGTATCCACACCGATTAAACAACTAACTATTAATTTCTCTACTATCAAAAAGCTAAGCAGGGATGGCTAGAGGACAAATGTAAGGATGTAGAGGCTTGTCTCACTTGGGGTAAGATAGATACTGCCTACAGGAAAATTAAAGAGACCTTTGGAGAGAAGAGAACCACTTGTATGGATATCAAGAGCTCAGATGGCAACCCAGTTCTAAGCAAAGAAGGGAAGGCAGAAAGGTGGAAGGAGTATATAGAGGGTCTATACAAGGGCAATGTACTTGAGGACAATATTATGGAAATGGAAGAGGATGTAGATGAAATGGGAGATAAGATACTGCGTGAAGAGTTTGACAGAGCACTGAAAGACCTGAGTCGAAACAAGGCCCCGGGAGTAGACAACATTCCATTAGAACTACTGATGGCCTTGGGAGAGCCAGTCATGACAAAAATCTACCATCTGGTGAGCAGGATGTATGAAAAAGGCGAAATACCCACAGACTTCAAGAAGAATATAATAATTCCAATCCCAAAGAAAGCAGGTGTTGACAGATGTGAAAATTACCGAACTATCAGTTTAATAAGTCACAGCTGCAAAATACTAACACGAATTCTTTACAGACGAATGGAAAAACTTGTAGAAGCGGACCTTGGGGAAGATCAGTTTGGATTCCGTAGAAATGTTGGAACACGTGAGGCAATACTAACCTTACGACTTATCTTAGGAGAAAGATTAAGGAAATGCAAACCTACGTTTCTAGCATTTGTAGACTTAGAGAAAGCTTTTGACAACGTTAACTGGAATACTCTCTTTCAAATTCTGAAGGTGGCAGGGGTAAAATACAGGGAGCGAAAGGCTATTTACAATTTGTACAGAAACCAGATGGCAGTTACAAGAGTCGAGGGGCATGAAAGGGAAGCAGTGGTTGGGAAAGGAGTGAGACAGGGTTGTAGCCTCTCCCCGATGTTATTGAATCTGTATATTGAGCAAGCAGTAAAGGAAACAAAAGAAAAATTCGGAGTAGGTATTAAAATTTATGGAGAAGAAGTAAAAACTTTGAGGTTCGCTGATGACATTGTAATTCTGTCAGAGACAGCAAAGGACTTGGAAGAGCAGTTGAACGGAATGGACAGTGTCTTGAAAGGAGGATATAAGATAAACATCAACAAAAGCAAAACGAGGATAATGGAATGTAGTCAAATTAAATCGGGTGATGCTGAGGGGATTAGATTAGGAAATGAGACACTTAAAGTAGTAAAGGAGTTTTGCTATTTAGGGATATAAAATGTAGACTGGCAATGGCAAGGAAATCGTTTCTGAAGAAGAGAAATTTGTTAACATCGAGTATAGATTTAAGTGTCAGGAAGTCGTTTCTGAAAGTATTTGTATGGAGTGTAGCCATGTATGGAAGTGAAACATGGACGAAAACCAGTTTGGACAAGAAGAGAATAGAAGCTTTCGAAATGTGGTGCTACAGAAGAATGCTGAAGATAAGGTGGGTAGATCACGTAACTAATGAGGAGGTATTGAATAGGATTGGGGAGAAGAGAAGTTTGTGGCACAAGTTGACTAGAAGAAGGGATCGGTTGGTAGGACATGTTTTGAGGCATCAAGGGATCACAAATTTAGCATTGGAGGGCAGCGTGGAGGGTAAAAATCGTAGAGGGAGACCAAGAGATGAATGCACTAAGCAGATTGAAAAGGATGTAGGTTGCAGTAGGTACTGGGAGATGAAGAAGCTTGCACAGGATAGAGTAGCATGGAGAGCTGCATCAAACCAGTCTCAGGACTGAGGACCACAACAACAACAACAACAACAACTATCAAAAAATTGGCATCGTACAGGAAACTGTCCTAATTGTTTCTGACCAGTGGCAGTTTATACCGTGCAATTTTGCACTGCCATTGTAGGTATACGTCCACATTTCTTCAATTCTTGAAAGAATCGCTGTGACATCAAATTAGTCGTAACCCCTGTGCCAAGCACAATGGGTACCAAGGTCAAATATTTTGGCTTTAATAGTAGCTTGTACCTTGTCCTCTGTCCAGTTTTTCCGTGTGCTCGCATTACCTTGATACATATCATCTCCCACATCTTTGCCATGATCGTATCTGATAAAGCAAGTGTCGATCACGCTCATGCCCCCACTCCCCTCCGAGATCACAGAAAGGGGACCTACCGTGACTGGTTCAAGTGTTCCGGCATCGCAGTGGCATTGATCTCAAGATTAGGCGGAACTTCCACTATGTTGACCCTTGGTGTTTAGTTACGCCAATGATTGTCCTGAGAGGCTCTCGACTGAAATTCTCTTTACCTCTGCGTGTTATTCGGCATATGTGTGTTACTTTTCTGGTTGAATTCCGCTGTCGTGGGTTATTCGGTTGTCCGTTATTGTTCGGCGCTTGCCAAGCGATCGGCAGATTATTGCCGGAAGCTTGTGTCTGTACATATTGTACACGCTGGCCATATGCTACTCGTCCATTGTAATTGTTTTTGCTAAATTTTTGCCCATTTCTTTTATATCCACCGTTGTGATTACCATTACCATTACCGTAGGTCTGTGTGGGGTGAGGTTGCCATCCGTGTTGTACTATGAATACGTTGTTTACCTGTTGGTCTGTAACTCCCTGTGTCACTATCGGCATATTAACAGGCTTTGGTTGTACTGGTCTCTCTTCACATATTAATCTATTGAGTCCAGTACAGATAGAAAGTATTGTGTCGTGTTCTGGGATAGTGGGCAGGAAGACGGCTCTTTAAAATTTTCAGCACGTTTACTTGAGATATACGGATCCTGTACACCTCCTGAAAACTCGATCCTCCTCACCCACTTGTCTCCCCCATCCTCTCCCCCCCCCCCACCTGCTGCCGTGCCTGTATTCCCACGTCCCACCGGGTCTCCATCTCTCCACCCTCCTTACCCTCTCCCAAGGTGGCTTCCGCCAGCTCCCTGTCCCTGATGATGCCCTCCTCCCCTCCATCTACCCCTCCTACCAACTTTGATCCTCCCTCCCTCTTCCTATGCTTGCTCCTTTGGGCACCCTCCCTCCCTTCTCTCTCTCTACCCTCCCTCCTCCATTTCTCCCCACTCCACCCCCGGGCTTCCCCTCCCCTGTCCCTCTACTCCTCCCCCCATCTCCTCAGCCATTGGCATCTTTGTTCTCCCCCCCCCCCCCCACCACCTCACCCTTCTTCCCCTCTTGGCAGGTTCCCGGACTCGCACACGCTACGTGGACATTCGTGCGCCGGAGATCATCACCATCAGTGTCTCGTGCGTGCCGTCGTGTTTAGAGTTCAGTGTACACCGTCACACTCCATCATTCACCTGTGCCATCGCCATCTTCAGTGTTTGTGCGTCGTGTCAACAGTTTGTAGTGTGGATTATCGTTGAGTGTGAACGGCTCCGTGTTTGTCTTTCTGTGTCTACTGTTTTATTACCCACCGTTATGTCACTTATGTGTATTCTTTCTGTTGTTTATTTATCTATTCTATGGCTGAAGAGTGGCGTAACATGCTGCTGACAGCCTGCCTGTTTGTACGGGTTTAAAAATAACAATACAGAAAAAAAAATACTTGAGATACCGGGTTCGTCCAGTATCTTGTTTCAAAAAAGCCCCTTAAGCTTCCGTACTTGATACTGAACAGAGTTGGGTTGAATAGTTCTCATCTGAGCCTCTCTTGTACGGCCTCAGACCAATATTTATCCAGAAATGTTCTCTCAAACTGTTCATAATAGTGGCAAAGTTCCGCCATGTCTGTAGCCCATAGCAGAACGTCACCCTGTGTGTATCCAACAACAAATCTAATTTTCTGGTCTTCGGTCCAGGTACAAGGTAAGACATTTCGAAACTCTCTGAAAAAGACCACTGGATGTGTTCTTTTCGCTTCAATATCGGAAACTAACGACGTCTAAATAATCCCTCATTGGCGAGTAATGTTGACAAACACGCCGCGCTGCCAGTGACAGGGGTGTTTATGTTCGCTTGTGGGGTAGCGCATGGCAACTGCGCTTGCCCGACAGGTGCAACTGCCGGCAAGTGTTGTTACATTGTGTAACCTTCGCTATTTTCCTACGACGAGCTAACACCGTATTGTGGGTAACCAGTGAAGGTATCTAACTTCTCCAAAAGCATGTGTTTGTTTTCTGTCATAAGTTGTTTTGGAATGTCAGTAGTTTTAGCAACACTGGCCTGCAATCCTTCCTCTGCTTCCTTTAAAGCCGAGTCTATTTTAGCTAGAAGTTGACTTTCCTTCACTTTTAAAGCTTCTTCTTCAGTGTCTAAATATATTTTGTATTCTGACACTTCCTTTTCAACAAGGCTGCTGCCATTATCCAAAATCCCGGCTTCAGCTTTTTCATTCATTTCCTTTACATCTGCACATAACTTATCTCTCTGTTTTTTGGCAAATTCTGACTCTAAACTTAACTGATATCCTCTTAGACTCATGTTGTGTATTTCTGTAGGTAGGTTTTTGAAATCCGTACTGGTTAGCATGGAGGTGGTGTAGTGATTCCATGACCACTATGATCGCAACTGACAATGTCATCGGATCAACGAAGGAACACATAGGGATCGTCTATTAAGGAGTCCTATGTTTAACGAGGCCAATAAACTTCCAGATGTATAAGCCAGTCAATCTACAAGGAATATGCAACACGCAGTTTCACCTACACATTGTAATGGCAGCTAGTAGTGACAGACAAAGTGAGTAACTGTAACAGTGGTCAGACTATACGTAAGTGCCCAGTGAACCATAAGAGTAACATTAAAATAGTCCTTTGTAGTATTTGTGGAGAGTGTAGATAAAAATGTTGGTAGATTACATCTGATGACACTCAGAAAAAATCTCAGGCAGAATGGCAATAACATACAAAACCTTATTTTGAAAATTTCTTGTTGGAGGAATGAAGTTATAACTGAGACTGCAAACACTCTGGTTAGCTGTGAAGTAATCTCTGTAATACAGAAACTCAGATACCAAAGTACTTCACAGCAACACAAGGCATAATTTGTAGAGAAGGGAATACTTCCAGTAATTGAATATGATGTGCCAGTAATGTCTTTAAGGAGATGATGGACGATGTAAGGGGATGCAGACATGAGGCCCCAACCAGTATATGCTGTGACATTCAAATTGCAACTGGGGCCATGCTGTGCTAAAATCTATTGTGTATGATGCCTTGCAGAGCCTTATATTTCCCCAGTGGTACAACTGTTTTCATAGTGGACATGGTAGCAAGGAATGCAGTAGCCAAAGAAGATGCAATCAGTGCGCTGGTACACAGAGCACTAACATATGTCCAAAAGGAGGACTCCCTGTATGTATGCACTGCCAAGGAATAGAACACCATGGATAAAACTTGCCCAGGGTACTTAACACCAATGAAAACAAAGAATAGAATAGTGTACAGTGACATGAGTTATCAAGAAGCTTGTGCATCCTATGAAAGTAGGCAGTATGCAAACACAACAGCAGGGCAGCTGATCAACTTGCAGACCCCTACAGCATTTCCTCCACTGCCAGTGTCAGTGGCAGGCCCACTGTCTCACTGTGTTCAGCAACCACAGACCTCTCCAGCAGCCAGACAGCCTGTATTTACACTGTTAGTGACAATGTGGTATGCAGTGCCCCACCAACTTCACTATGACAGCAGTGGAGGACAGCCGCGCAGCTGCCAACAACACATGCAGGGTGTTCCAGAAGAAATGGTCAGTATTCAGTGATATGACAGGAACAGTCATTTGAAGCATAAAACTTCGTAGGGACATATACCCTATTCTTAGTTGTTTCCAGGATAGAACATATTTAATGTACATTGATATTTATTTTCTGTATTATTCAGTACATTGTCAGGTTTACACACATACATAAGTAAAACAGTTAGTAAATGCAAACATGCGTTTTGCTAAGTATCGATTGAAAAATACATATTTCTTGGATGTCAACGTCTAAGCATTATGGTATGTATCACATTACAGCTGTTGTAGAGTTCACAATAAATGTTCAAGTATTTCATCAACTTAAATGCACTTGTACACTGTTGAGAGATCATTGATGTGTCAGTAACTGACATGGTTATGAAAGACCGTGAGACAGCTGCAAAAATGTAAAGCATTAATAAGTAGAGGCACCTGTTTGTGGTGAAAATTTTTGCCCGATTTCCTCATTTTTAAAAAGTTATTTTGGTACAGTTTTCGCTAGTTTTTTTTCCATTTCGTCAATAATTTCGCTAAATTTTGTTTCCACTTTTCAGCAGCAAAAGGTAAAGGAAATACATTTATGGCACATTCGCAGTGAAAAATCTTTTATTTTATATAAATTGAAAAAGCATAAAAATTATAAATCTTATTAAAACACAAATACCAAATCATGAAATTTTGGAAAAAATTTATCCTGTCCTAGTCTATGTACACAACACACAAGTCAGTCTGAGAAAAACAAGGATACCATGACTGGGAGTCAGAGCTGTTCTCCTGTCAGACATTATATTGCAATATCTAGAAAATGATCTCTCACTATCAACATTACTGACTGGGATCCACAAAGCCTTCACTGCAGCTTCCACAAAAAGTCCATACTCTGCTTTCAGGGAAAGAACAATACTAATCACCAACATCTTTACCTTCTCTACAAGAACTAGCTACTAAATCTCTAAACAATGTGTATGGTACAAGAAATTCTGATGTTGGAAGTTCTTATAGAATGGGAATTTTCTTTATCAGTTGAGAGATTTCAGCACTGTCTAAATTGCCTTTTATTATGTTTCTCGGATCAAACAATTTACCTATAGAAGAAATGACAATTTTTCCTGTATCACATCATCAAGTGGTACAGTTTTGTAAGACTTGCTCTACCTACAGACTGGAAGAGTGATGTTAACTGTACTTGCATATGCTCTGGCAGTTTAAGAAGTTTTTCTGAGGTTATCTCGGAAAAAAAAAAAATTGCATCCTCTAGTAACTTAAAGCTCCTTGCAACGTCACCAAGCTTAGACTGCAGAAGACGAATTAATGGTATCTTGGAGCCCTCTAATGTCAGCAGCAAATTGCAACATTTTGAGCTGTGCTCAACTAGAAAAATAGCTAAGCATTAAATTTTTTTTTTTTTTTTTTTTTTTTTTTTTTTTTTTTTTTTTGCTTCAGCAGAAGTCAAAGTTAAAATAATTGACAGCTACATTCTCATCTGCAGCAGTTTCAACAAATTCTACTATATCACAGAGATATTCTCCAAGGCACTCAACACTTTAAAACCATGAATTCCACCTTGTAATGACAGGAATAGGGAAAATTTTAGCTTTTGTGGGTACACCTACATATTTCTGAGCTAAGAACTGAATGTATGCATGCTTTCTCTTTCGGGTATTAAGGAAGATGTTTTTTGTCTGCAAAACACAATGGTTCAAATCACAAAGTTTCACAGCCCACACATTGCCAATCAAATTTAATTTATGAGCCCAGCATTGTGTGCGTACTAACCTTTCTGAAACTAAAACCCTAACTGCATTTATACACTTGCCCATATAACGGGCTGAATCTGAAGGTTTTTTTTTTAAAAAAAAAACACCTAAATTTCTGTACTGAATTTTCAAGTTTGTTTTACACTCATAATTGCTTGTGCACATTCTGTAGCATTTGCAATTACTTTCACTCCCCCGACAAATAATTTCTGAACTGCACCATCGCCAAAACTTTATTACTATACTAAGTACTTCTATCAGAACCACGAACACACACTGCCCTTTTCTGTCTGTCATTTCATCACAAAGAATCGAAACTCTTTCGTCTTTCACGGCTCCTTTTAATCTTTCTTCTTCTTCTTTAATGATTCGAGGTACGTAACCTTCCTGTAGTCTTCCAGCTGAGGGTAAGTCTCCAGCACCTTAAAAATGTCAATAGAACTGCTATTAGAGTACTATGTAACAAATTAAATTACCACATTACCCAATTATAAGACTGTTTTGAGAGGGTGCTCAAGGAAAAATTATTTTTAATATAGGACTATTCTGACCAACAAAAATTATTAGCTATCAAGATTACCTAATCTTTGCTGCGATTAGCAGACGGTAAATTAATTATTACACAAACCCGGTATGTATTTGTTCATCCATTCTCTCAGCTTCGGATGATCAACTTTTTCCATAGGAATGTTAGCCTCAATGAAAGCTCAAGTAGTTGATACAATGAATTCTTCTTTATCATTTTTCGCTCGTTTTGCCGCTGCAGTGACTTCGGTGAGCGTAGCTTGTCTTTTTATACCAGTAGTTGTTAGCGCCTTCTACTTGTTCTTGTTATGGGAAGAACTGTTAATAATGTGTTTCAGGCACGTGTCCTTCCTCTGTCACTCAATACGCACATTGCAGTATTTGCACATAAGTATCTTCCTACTTTTGTCGAAAACATAAACTCCTTCTGACGAAAATTCCTTTTCTCAGTCGAAAACTGTCACTACCATATTAATCATCTGTAGCATGAAACCAAAACACAAACTACCACACTTAATGCACCGGCGATCCACAATGATATCCAACACACAATACTGACTACACAATGGAGGTAAGAATCTTACCTCCATGGAATACACCACCAGAACATTGTAGAATGTCTTTCGAATACTTGATATATTATATATATCGAAATGGTGTACAATCGATACCTGGATTGTATTACCATAACTCCAATCGAATTTCCGCAGTTAAGTTCAAATGATGAGATTTTGCAAAGTTTCGTCAATTATTTCGCGATTTGGCTTAAAAGTAAATAGTTCCGCGTTTTCAGCAAAATGTGTAAAATTTCGTTAAAATTTTGCGCTTTGCAAAAAACAGGTGCCTCTATTAATAAATCTATTTGCAACTAGCTGAGTACCTTGCATTGCCATTGTATGTGTCTATTCCAGTCTTCTATTAGTGCAGCTCCTGCTTCCCTTCTGTCTGTTCATCTCCCTCCCTCTCTCCCTTCCCTCTGTCCAACCCCTCCACCCCACTTCCTGTCTACCTCCTCTTGACTTATTTTCGTCCATCTCATCGTGCCCCTCTCTCCATCCATCTCTTCCTGCCCCTCTCTCTGTCTATTTGCTCCTCCCCCTCTCTCTGTCCATCTCTTTCTGAACTTTGTGTGTGTCCACCTCATCCTCTTTCCTTTCTTTGTCCATCTGCTCCTCCAACCTCTGTCCATCTTCTCCGCCCCTTCTCTTGGTCCTTCGGTAACTGATTCTTACCCCCATGGCATTTCTCTCCAGATAGTAAGTAATATGTGTACCAAGTTTGGTTTAAATTGATCCAATGGTGTAGAAGGAGCTTTTCACCTGTGGTTTTTAACCTCGGCTGCACATTCATATATATTTCACATATATTTAACATGTTTCACACACATTTGTACGCATACTTCATCAGTATTTCTGGTGATTTGCGCCCTGCAGTTTCATTTTCATATAGCCCAATGTCTATGACGCCATACCACTTGAACTATGTGTCGTACAGTGATATAATTTTGCGGGTACATCCAGTGGTATACGTGGATACTATCTGTGAAATTTTTTGCAAAAGAGTAGTAGTTAAGAAGCAATAAAGTAAAATCTCATGCATGATGCACCAGTCTTTCATGCATCTTAGTGTATATACGTCATCTCCTAAACTACATGTCAAATAATAATATATTTTTGCAAGTACCTCAGTGGTATATGTGAATACTGTCTGAAAAATTTGTTGCCCATAGAGTTAGTAGTAGAGAAATAATAAGTTAAAAGGTCTCATATGATGGGGCAGTTCTACTGCGTGAACAGGGAAAACGTAGTAATAGATAAACTCTTTTCCTTTCATCATTTTGTCAAGCGATATCAGTGACAAAAAATGTCTTTAAGTTTCGAATCATGTGTGAAGTTGTCTCCAAATCACTGAGTGCTCTTATTCTCAAATACTGGAGGAATATAATTTTGCTGTTTGCATGTTGTGAGCTATGCTCGTTTTTCAAACCCACCCTTATCACTTTTAGAGATAAGCAGTTGTTACCTCGACTGTAGTTCTTTCCAGACAATAAGTGATATGTGTAGCAAGTTTGGTTGAAACTGATACAGTAGTTCAGCAAGAGGTAGAACATATGTACAAACACAGGTGACAAAAGTCCTGAATACATCCTAATATTGTGTCAGACTTCCTTTTACTCAGCATAGTGCAGTAACTCAATGTAGCATGGACTCAACAACTTGTTGGAAGTCCCTTGCAGAAATAATGACCCATGCTGCCTCAGTAGATGTCAAGAATTGCAGACGTATTGCTAATACAGGATTTCATGCATGAACTGATCTCTCAATTATGTCCCAAAAATGTTCAGTGGGATTCATCTCGGGTGATCTGGGTGCCCAAATCATTTGTTTGAATTGTCCGGAATGTCCTCCAAGCCAGTCATGAATAATTGTGACCCAGCGCAATGGAGCATTGTCATTACAAAAATTTCATCATTTAATGGCTGCAAATGTCCTCCAGGTAGCTGAACATAACCATCTCCAGTCAATGATCTGTTCAGTTGGACCAGGGGACCCAGTCAATTTCCACACAAACACAGCCCACACCATCATGGATCCACCACCAGCTTGCACAGTGTCTTATTGACAACTTGGGTCCATGGTTTCATGGGATCTGTGCCCCACTTGAGCCCTACTATTGGCTCTTACAAACTGAAATTGTAACTCGTCTGACCAGGACTTGGTTTTCCACTTGACTAGGGTCCGTCCGATATGGTCACTAGCCCAGGAGAGGCAATGTTGTGCTGTTAGGAAAGGCACTCACGTCAATTGTCTGCTGCCATAGCCCATAAATACCAAATTTCACTGCACTGTCCTAATGGATATGTTTGTAGTACATCCCACACTGATTTCTGCAGTTATTTCATGCAGTGTTGCTTGTCTGTTAGCACTGACAACTCTACACAGATGTCTGTTCTCCGTGATTAAGTGAAGCCCTTTGGCCACAAAATTGTCCTTGGTGAGAGGTAATGCCTGAAATTTGCTATTCTGTGAACACTCTTGTCACTGTGGATCTCAGAATACTGAATTCCTTATCTGTTTCTGAAATGGAATGTCCCACACATCTAGCTCCAACTACCATTCCACATTCAAAGTCTGTGAATTCTCATTCTGCAACCATAATAATGATGAAAACTTTTTCACACGAATCATACTGCTACGCCAACACATCGCCCATTTATACCTTGTGTACACGATACTGCCACAATCTGTATATGTGTATATCGCTGTCCCAAGACTTTTGTCACCTTCATGTACATACATTTTTATAATATGTATGGATATGTACACTTAAAAATTTAAATATACATAGCTTTGAAGTACTTTGAGTTCTTCTGTGGTACTGAGATACAAACAGTGAGAATAATGTTGTCAATAGAAACAAATAAGCTTGAATACTAATATAATCAGGCAAGTCACTGACAAGTAGTAATTGTATTAAAGTAATTGTATTAAAGATATATTGACTCATGAACGTAGCCCAAGTCCGGCTGTTTAGAAAGACACTCAGTGAGTCAGTGTCGCAGGCAGTGAGGTCATGGAAATTCAGCGTCCTCTGGTAGCATTTGTGATTCCATCAGAGACTGCAAGTGTTGGAAGAGTGAGTAACCAGTATTTTTTGTTATTTACTTGGTCTTGATTGTAACAGGTGTTTTTCATTTTTTACTAATGACCAAGGAAAAACACTGAAACATCAATTAGCCATAGCAGCAATGCTAAAACTTTTAATTTTGAATAAAACCTTTTTAAAAATGGCATAATATTTATATGAAAAATCTGCATTGGCTTGAAATACTGCGCTACTATGGAAAATGGTGCGTTTTTATAGAAAATGGGAAAATCGATCAGTGCTATTTTAGTAGCAATGCCCGCAAAAATGAACAACAAACACCTTGCATAAGAACTGGTGCAGTTTTGCACAGACAATAATATGGATGTTGCCACATGTCATGGCTTAATGTATTTAATGGACTGTAAGACATTACAGACCATAAGAGGCATCTTAATTTTCAAGCAATTTTTTTTTTAATAACGTTTTTACAATTTTTATTATTAGACTGGAAAGCCAGACTGAAAAAATTCTTAGTTTATAAAACCAAACTGACGTTTAAAATCCCTGAAAATAGTCATCTGAACTTTGATCTTCTTTTTCCTCTTCATTGTCATCATTGTCCTCTTCATATATAAGATCATCTACAATGATATCGTGAGCATTATTTATACTGCACTTCTTGAAATATCTAATAGTATCATCATCTCTCACTCTAGATCACAAATTTTTTATCCACTAACCCACCTTTTGTCTGTAGGTTGTTTCAAAGCTCCCTTTGGTGTGACTTCATGTTGGGTTTCATCCTCCATCCATTTGTTCAATTCCTCTCTTATATATACTTTAAATGGTTTACTTATCAAGACATCAAGAGACTGCAATTGTGAAGTAAGTCCCACCTAGACCATCCAGTCCTTTTCATATAAATGAACAACACCTCTCAGTTCTTCAGAAGGTTTTGGCACTGTTTTGCACTTGAAAATGGTCGTTTGATTAAGTTTAGTACCATCAGGAAAAAATGAAAGGTGAACAGTGTAGTGCATTTTTTCATGTCCACTTCTTTTTATAATTAAAGTTTTTAACACCTTTCATGCCAACAGTTCTGTTACTCGGCACATCAAATGTCGGAGGAGTTTTGTCCATATTCAGTATTTGGCTTAGTTCCACACAGGTTTTTTTTCTGATGTTGAGTAGTAAAGTGATAGAAAGATAATATTTTCTATGCATACTCTTCTGGAATTTTTTGAGATATTTTGGTTTTGATTCACTTGCTATGATGCTTCATAAACCTGTAGCACCAACCAACTCCACCCTTAAAGTCTGTTAAGTTCCACTGTAGCTCTAGCTCATGAGCATGTATTTGAATCATGTTTGTATTAATTCCAATGCCATTTTGACAATGTCCTTGAATCCATTTCAGTACATCATCTTCTAGTTTTGGCGATTTTGCATTCAGTCCTCTGTTTGCACATTGTCTTCCACTTTTTTTCTTTTTGCCTTACTAGCACGCCAATTACAAATGCCCTTTTCTGTTGGTGGAGGGCTGAAATGCCACTCACCTGCTCTGTTTCTATGTTCTTCTGCATATGCAATTACTATCCATTTATTAGATTAGATTAGATTTACTTTCATTCCAATTGATCCGTAGTGAGGAGGTCCTCCAGGATGTGGAACATGTCAGAAAAACAACAATACATGACAAATATTTACAACTAAAAAAAGTAAGCTAATGTATCATTCCACAGGTCCCAAGTGGAATGGCTGTTATTTTTTAATGAACACTATATGAAAGAGTCATTTTATAAATACTAATACACTGAATTTAAAATGAAAAAGTTTTTTATTTATTTATAAGGTAATAAACATGTAATACAACTACTATAATACTTATTTACAATGAACACATTACTGCACTGAAATGGTGCAGAAGTTAGATTGTACTTACACACACACACACACACACACACACACACACAAATTTTCAATGACACATTACTGCACTGAAATTGTGCAGAAGTTATATTGTACTTATATACAAATTAGTTGCTTTTTCTGAGGAATTCATCAATGGAGTAGAAGGAGCTGGCCACCAATAAATCCTTTAGGCTTCTCTTAAACTGAATTTCATTGGTTGTAAAGCTTTCTATGGCTGCTGGCAAGTTATTGAAAATGTGTGTTCCTCAATAATGCACACCTTTTTGTACAAGACCTTGTGAAGATTATTCTTATTTGTAGTATTGATTCCATGAATTGAGCTGTTGGTTTGAAAAAGTGATATATTTTTAATGACAAATTTCATTAAGGAATAAATATATTGGGAAGCAGTAGTTAGTATCCCTAGTTCCCTAAACAGGCTTCTGCAAGGTGTTCTTGAGTTCATACCACACATAACTCTTACTGCACGTTTTTGTGCTCGGAAAACTTTAGCTTGGCTTGATGAATTACCCCAAAAAATAATCCCATATGACAATATGCAATGAAAGTAAGCATAGTATGCCAGCTTTTTCATTTTTATATCCCCTATGTCTGACAAAACCTTGTGGGACCCCACATGTAATTAGTTCCCAGTTGGATGATGCCTGATAGCTTGATACATGTCTCTTTCCTAATAACACCCTTTGTTTCCTGCCAGAGATATAAGATTTGAACCATTTTGCAGCATTTCCTGTTACACTATAATATTCTAATTTACTTAAAAGGATATTGTGATTTACACAGTCAAATGCCTTTGACAGATCACAAAATATACCAGTTGCCTGCAATTTTTTGTCTAATGAATTAAGCACATTTTCACTGTAAGTGTAGATAGCCTTCTCAATATCAGAACCTTTTAGAAATCCAAACAGTGACTTTGACAGTATGTTATTTGAGATAAGATGGTTATAAAGCCGACTGTACATTACTTTTTCGAAAATTTTTGAGAATTCTGGCAACAGTGAAATTGGACAGAAATTTGATGCTATTTCTTTATCTCCCTTCTTAAACAGTGGCTTAACTTCAGCATATTTCAGCCATTCAGGAAATATTCCACTGATAAACGACTGGTTACACAGATAGCTTAATATGTTACTTAGCTCAGAATCACATTCTTTAATTAACTTTGTTGATATTTCATCAAACCCATTAGATGTTTTTGATTTTAAAGATTTTATAGCCAGCATCATATGAATGCCTTTCATTTTTTACCATTATGATTAACAAAAATATTTTACTGTTGACTAGCACCATAGACTGCAGTGACACATCATAGGCTAGACAGTGTTCTGGGTTTGTGATGGTGGAATGGAAGGGAGACAGTGTTAGCAAGCTTGTGGATACCTGCAACTCATGTTCGTTGCGTCGGTGCACTGCTGCTGCCAGTTGCATCCAGTGTTCCAGAGAGAGATAGGTTTCCCGCAGCAACACGTATATGTTCATTTTTAAGACTGGTGGGATTTTTAAATCAAATACTGGACATTTTTATGTCAATTTCAAGTATAAGACACACCTGAATTATGGAGGCAATTTTTCGAAGAAAAAAGTGTGCCTTATAATCTGCAAAATATGGTATGTGTAATGTGCAATACTTGTCCACAGCTGGACTATACAGCTGAATTTTCTCATGCTGAGAATTAAAAGGAGTGATCTGTTTTCTTGGTAAACACTTTCTTAAGCCGTGATTGCATTACTTCATTTACAAACAAACAGTTCTGACAGATTTGCTATCATGTAGATAAAATGTAACACATGATAACTTGGCATGAGGTCCAGCTCAAAGTGAGCATATTTTGTAACATAAATTTTTGAAGAACTGAAGAGGACAATAAAGTCTGTTGGAACTGGTTGTTTGTAAATAAATAAATGTTTATGCACTCTTGGCTTCATAAAATTTTTACAAAGGTTTATAGGGTAGATTCTCACTGTCATCACTGGACATCGGTTATATTGCAGAATGGCAGCAACCATAGTCTGGATGTATTTTTACGAACTGATGTAGCAATGAAGTACTATGCTTTATTTGCTTTAAAAGATTAAAGATTTGTCTGACATTTCTATGAAATAATAAAAGGGAAGGGAAATTACGGTAACAAAAATAAATTGAAAACTTAATAGCAATTCATTCATAGTATAAATAAAAACAGAGAGTGGCTGATCTACTGCCTGTGTCTACATAATATGCCTTTATCTGCTTGAAGCCCTTGAAAGCAGAAAAATTAGCATGAAAAACGGTGTTCTTCAACCTCGGTTTTCACCCTGTAGCACTGACTGACTGTTTGTAACTCCCAGATAGTGGTATGATTTCCGATTACACCATGATTTTTGAGCAGAGTTCCAAAAAATTAGAATCAATAGGAGAACATTTTGAGAAAAGCAGTGGACATTGGATGGACTAAGTTTTCTTTTAATTGCCTATTTAATTTAATATTTTGATTCTATGTATGTTTAAATGGAGTGTGTCAAAATTTTTCAATCTATATTCGATTTCTATGTTTATTACATGAAATAAAAGTAACAAAAAATTGAAAATTGTTATTTTAGAAGCAGGTTATTTTGATTGGTTTTAACAGGTTAAACTGGCGTGGGAGAAAACCAATATAGGTAACCAAAAACTGGTTGCTTCAGTGATAACTATCATCCCTACTCCCTGTTAGCTGGGTGCATAGTGTGGCATGCTGGGTACGGTCAGTGAAGCTGCTGTTGATACTGCAGACATATTGTGTTCCTTGTCAGAGTGCCTCTACACATTCCCGAGTAAAGGTTGCAGCATCCACAATGCAATCATTCACTTCATTTAGCATATCCACATTTTTGCATCTACATCTACATACTCCACAAGCCACCATGTGATGCATAGCTGAGGGTACTCCATACCACTACTAGTAATTTCCTTTGCTGTTTACTTGCAAATAGATCAAGGGGAAAATGACTGTCCATGTGCCTCCATACAAGCCCTAATTTATCTTATCTTCATGGTTCTTATGTGAAATGTACATTATCAGCAGGAGAATCATCCTGCAGTCAGCCTCAAATGATGGCTCTCCAAATTTTCTCAGTAGTGGTCCTCAAAAAGAATGTTGGCTTCACTTCAGTGACTCCCATTTGAGTTCCCGAAGCATCCCCATAATACCTGTGTGTTGCTCGAACATAACATTGGAGCAGTACTCAAGAACAGGTCACACTAGCGACCTATATGTGGTCTCCTTTGCAGCGAACCACACTGAGCTGTGCAAGGCTTGTGTTCATGCCATTTATTTTTGTCATCCTCTATTATGGTACTGCCACCTCATTTTCTTATTCCATTTACTGGTGTCACTAACTTCCTGCCTTATTTGCCCGTGAGCGGCAGCAGCAGCGCGTATCGATAAGTGCACTGTCGTACCATCTCTGGAGCGACTGATAGTATTTCCGGGTCATTGTCTGTCTGGCAGCAGTGCAGTCGGGATGCAGCAGCAGTGAAGTCAGGAGCAGAGATCCGGTGAGGTGTGGACAGCCAGTACTCGCCCGACTGCTGGCAACATACATGCGTTGTCTGACGGAAGGAGGTTTGAGTGGGGACAGTTCTTGGTTGGTCGTTCGGTCGGTCGTCTCATTGGGCAACATGTAACTGGTTCTCTGACTGTTTCTGGGTCTCTTCAATTGGTTATCTTGCCGGACTTGGGTCGGTCCTTTCCCGGTGCAGGGATGTCAGTTAGCCAGTGGGCTTGTTTCCTCTGCATGGTTGGGTCCGAGCTAGTATTTCCGCTGTTGTGTGTTTGGCATTCAGTTGGGAGATCAGTCAGGACACAGAAGTCAGTTGGAGATGGACCAGCAGTGTAGTCTGGACACAGCAGCAGTGAAGTCGGGGGACGGAGTGCCAGTGAGACGCCGACAACCAGCGCTCGCCGAACGCTGGCAACACACATGAACTGTCCGATGGAGGGAGATTGGAGCAGGACAACCGTTGGTTGTTTATTTGTTTGGTCATCTCATCAGCCGACGTATATTTGGTCCTTTCACCGTTTCCGAGCCTGAGCAGTTGGTCGATTGGCGTGGAGCAGCGAGGAAACCTCCACGGCACATAGTTTGGCCGGGCCCGCTGGCAGCCTTTATGCGGTCAGAGTTTGTGGTGCTGTTCTCATTGCTACGAGGTTCATGGCTCACTGATCCTGGACATGAAAGTTGAGTTTTGACTTTATCTACCAGCAAGTCACAACTGTTCACATTGTGTCGTTTGGAGTTCATTATTGGCTGTTGGGATATCCCCGCAAGCAACAACATGTGTTTTCCAGTTGGCAGACTTTAGCCACCCTCCAGTGGAGTTTAACTGTACTTGGTTATTTGAATTGAAGTGCACCAGCGGAACCTTCTGCCTTGTGGCCACTAACATTCCAGTTACCTGCCCTGGCCATTGACGTAAATTCAGGCAGTGTATTTTCCTCATCATGTTGTCACTGTCTGGCACGGTGTGTAGTTTGACAGCTAAATGTGTAATCTGTTGTTGACGCTGATACCTTTTGCATTGTTCCATTGAACTCCCTGTTGCGTGCTGGTCGAGTGGAGTGGAAGTTATCGTATCGCTTGGTCCGTTGACTGTCTGTCGGTTGGGTTGTCATCAGATCGACAATAGTTGGGCCAACTGCCTGTCTCACCTAAGCGAGCATTAGTGTTTGAATTCCACGCCGACCTTCGGAACTTCTGAGCGCCCTTGGGTGTACTGTCTTTTCTTGCTTGTTCTTGTTGTTTGTACTGTCTGTCGGTTGGGTTGTCGTCAGATCGACAATGGTTGGGCCAACTGCCTGTCTCACCTAAGCGAGCATTAGTGTTTGAATTCCACGCTGGCCTTCGGAACTTCTGAGCACCCTTGGGTGTACTGTCTTTTCTTGCTTGTTCTTGTTGTTTGTACTTGTATGGCTTCTAGCCGATTTTTAGATGAAGGTTGTTTTGCCCTTAAGGCATCAGGTGGTTTGGGCCTTCAGCCTAATTTAAGAACTGTTTTACGTAAAGCCTTTGGCATTTTTAAAATTAATGTTATTGAGTCTTAAGTGTTGTGCCTTCAGCCAATTTTGAATTTAAGTTGTTTGCTCTTAAAGTGTCAGTTTCTTTGGGGCTTCAGCCGATTTTAAATTAAAGTTGTCCTGCTCTTAAGGTGTTAGATGGTTTGGGCCTTCAGCTCAATTTAAGAACTGTTTTACGTAAAGCCTTTGGCATTTTTAAAATTAATGTTATTGAGTCTTAAGTGTTGCGCTTTCAGCTGATTTTGAATTTAAGTTATTTGCACTTAAAGTGTTAGATTCTTTGGGCTTTCAGCCTAATTAAGGAACTGTTTTAAGATGAGGCCTTGCCTTTTAAATTTCTGGTTTTGGTTGAGCTTTAAGTTATTGGCTTTCAGCGATTTTTAAATTGAAGTGGTCTTGCCCTTAAGGCATCAGATTGTACGGTGCATTCAGCCTCTAATTAAGATCCAAAACTAAAGCTGTGTTTTTTTTTTCATTAAAAAAAAATAAATAAATAAAAACACACAAAAAAAAAACTTTTTCTTGGCTCTTGTAATGTTTGATCAAATAAAATGTTGTATGTTCGAGTGTAGCTGACAGTCACTCATTTTGGCCCCTTTCCACAACATAAACTATCTGACCTGTCCTGCAGGTTTAGCAGGGCATTTTACACACTTTCCTAAAATTCTCCCAATAAACCGAAGTTGACCATTCCCCTTTCCTCCTACAGTTCTCACATGTTTGTCGCATTTCATATCACTTTGCACATAACACCCAGATATTTAAATGAAGTGACTGTCTCAAGAAGGACACTATTAATGCTGTTTTCAAATTTTATGGGTTTGTTTTTACTGCTCATTCAAGTTAACTTACATTTTTCTACATTTAAATGTACTGCCACTCATCACACCACCTAGAAACTTTGTCTTTGTATCCAGCTACAGTCACTCAACAATGACACCCCCCTGTGCACAACAGCACCATCAGCAAACAACAGCAGATTGCTGCCTTCCTATCCATGAGATCATTGATGTATACAGAAAATGACAATGGTCTCATCACACTATCCTGGGGCAGGCCTGACCATACCCTTGTCTCTGATGAACACTCACAGTTGAAGACAACATACTGGGTTCTGTTAGTTAAGAAGTCTTTGAGCCACTCACATACCTGTGAATCTATTCCATATGCTTGTACCTTCATTAATATTTGGCAGTTCGGCATCGTGTCAAATGCTTTACAGAAATCTGGGAATACGGAATCTGCCTGTCGCCCTTTTTCTATTGTTTGTAGGATCTCACATGAGAAAAGCGCAAGCTGAGTTTAGCACAAGTGATGCTTTCGAAAACCATGCTGATCTGTGGACAGAAGGCTTTCCCTATCAAGGAAATTTATTATATTTGAACTTACAATATTTTCAAGAATTCTGAAGCAAACCCGTGTTAGAAATCAATCTGTCATTGCAGTCCATGTGGCTAAAGGAACATCATTAAAGTTTTCAGCAAATGAATCTTCCAGAAAATGCAAGTAATTCCATCCTGTCATTCGTTCATCTGAAATGACTAGATCTGTCAACATGTTACCGATCATGTCAATCCAAGCATTGATTGAAAACTGAACTTGGAAATTGGTTTCAGCTGTAGTGAATGGATTTTCCTGCCACCATAGTTGATTACTACAAGTGTTGTTGATTCCAATCCACATAAATGTGGCTTCATCGGTGAATGATATTAATGGAAACAAATTTCAATTATCATTTAAGTTGTGTGGCATTATAGGTGATGTGAAAATTAGGGACACACTGTATGTGAGATGGGTACAAGTTTTCCACATCTAATGTTAACCATATATGTGTTTGTGGGGCACTGATATATGCAGAAGTTCACTGTGTGCTGGTAGTATGACTACGCTGCTCCATTTCAGTAATGTGTTGCTATTCCTGTACAGACTGTTGAACTACATGTTCAGAAGAAAAATGGGACCATGAAAGGATACCTGTCCCACACAATGTCTCAAAAGCTCTATTAAACTTTCTACGAACAGAAATTTGACGCATCAAAAAGTGCCAATGGTATTCTCCTACAACAGCAGGAGCACTACCATTGCAGAAGTCGTAAATATACACCATATTCACATATTCTTCATTAGTGTAGATGTGTGCATTTTAGTCAACACATGTACAAACATATTCTTCATTAGTGTAGATGTGTGGCATTTTAGCCAGCTTGTGTATAAACATAATTAACGAATGCTTCCTTCTGATACATTCTGTCTCTCATCCCACTTCACTCACAACTCACCATGGGCAATTCCATACTCAGCGGGCTAATTCAATGGCAGAAAGACGTACCAAGTGAAGAGGTTGAAAGCAATGAGGTGGGTTAGGATAGAATAAAATGTTGAACAGACTGGGTGGATAAGGCACATTCATCTACGCCAATAGCCCAAAAACCAAATGCACATTAAATGTGTCCTATCTCAGAAACCATTTGGAATAGAGCATCCATACAAAGTGGATGTCATATCCCCGAATTTTTATCACTCATTCCGGGACACACTGTACATAGGACATACAATTCATGAGAATGCACATAAAAAAGTAACAGGAAGAGCACCATTTGCTGTGGTAGGCTAATCAAAACCCAGCATATGATGCCATACAATAGTTATTTTTAGTTTGTAGGGAGGGGGTGGGGGGGGTGGGGGTGGAAGTGAGCTAGGCTTTGGGGTATAGAGTATTTTGGAAGATGAACGGTGACTTGAAGTAGCCATAAAAAATCTTCAGTTTTGATCTGTTAAAAGCTTGCATAAAAATACCAACTTTTAAATAATTTTCTTGAAATAAAAACACCTATCTACACTAATTTGCCTGAAAGCTGAGGTGCACGAGAGGGGGGGAGGGGGATGGCAGCCCTCTTGCCTGCCCTTGGTACCCAGCAACATCAAACAAAGAAATCCATATCCTCCCCAATCTCAGTGGATAACTACAAGCGAACAAATGAAAAACAACCTAATTCTCCAGCAACTTGCTCCAGCCATACCCGAGTATTCGACTTAGTGCAACTGATCAGCTCACTTCAGTTTCTCTAAAACCGATGGCAAAAGTTGTCCATAGCATATGCAATGGCATGTGGGTAATTTAGATCCTATAAAGTCTCACCTGCTACATCCAAATACAGGATTTCTCAGCCTGTGCCATCCCTGAAGCATACCTCCAGCCAATGGAGGACTTCAATTTCCCAGATTACTATGTCAATAGAAGCTACAGAAACAATGGGTATAGAGGAGTAGCTACATTTGTCAAAGAAAATATTCCTTACAATAGTCTTCAAAAAAGCTGCACCAACCAAGACATAAAAACCACAGAAACATCCACGCAAAACTTGGAATCCGACCTGAATGCTTTTGCTTCTACAGGCCACCTAATACTCTCATTTTTGGCACCAATATGACATTTCTGTCACAACAATTTGGCCATCCACTGCATGTGCTGGGAGACTTCACGTGCATTACACATCATGGGGATGCAAGAATGCCAATTGCAATGGTGGGCTATAAATGACCATTGTAGAAGATGAAAACCTAGTGCTGCTGAATGATAGAGCCACTGCAAACATAACACCACAGTTACAGACAAGATCAGCGACAGACCTCAGCTTTGCATTACCTCATCTGGCACTACTAACCATTTGGGAAGTAAAAGTAAATCCTTTAGGATCTGATCACCTGCCTTTTGTTCCAACTTTACCTGGCACAAAGAAAGAACCATGCTGGATCAGCCCTTCAGATGGAAAATAGAGGAAGCTGACTGGAATAAATATGTTTACAGAGTAAAAGAGAGCCTTCCACGGTCAGAGAGAGCTCACATAAATATCTCTTTGTTTCAACAACCAGTTTCTGCAGACTTTTCTGTCATCTTCTGGTCTTCAAAAATTTTTGTTACAAAACATGTTCATTGTTGATTGGAAACTCATGCCTCTAATATGACAACTTTGCATGAGATTCCAACTCCCAATGAACACGTTTAGTAACAAAACTTTTTGAAGACCAGAAAATGACAGTGAATTCTGTTAAAACTGGCTGTCAAAAATAAAGAGGTATTTATATGATCTTGGCTAAAAAAAGTTTTTTACCAGTTCCCAACTAACACAATGCATTGCTGAGGCCACCGTACAGGCAGTTCCTAAACAGGACCCATTTTGCATTAGAAACGGAACCATTCCTGTGTGGGCTGGCCGGAGTGGCCGAGCAGTTCTAGGCGCTACAGTCTGGAACCGCGCGACCACTATAGTCGCAGGTTCGAATCCTGCCTCGGGCATGGATGTTTGTGTGATGTCCTTAGGTTAGTTAGATTTCAGTAGTTCTAAGTTCTAGGGGACTGATGACCTCAGAAGTTAGGTCCCATAGTGCTCAGAGCCATTTGAACCATTCCTGTGTGGTGGGATACCAAATACCAGAGAGCCATCAATGAACATTATGTGCAAGATGGCCTGCCATTCTGAGGATATTTATGGATTTATTTCAAAAAATTTTGTTTCAAAATGTAATCCCTATATTTCACATCTTCTCCCAGTAGAACTTCACATGTGCCTGCCTGTTTAGGTCAGAGGCAGTTCCATCCAGTAAAAGTTGTTGGCTATGACATCACACTACTTTTATGGTGTCTCTACTGAATAAAATTGTGATTCCACACCACAGTTTAGCCAGTAGGGAACATGGGAGGCACAGTGCTTGCATGATCATTGGAGGGTCTTGGGACACAGAGAGCAGTTGTTTGTCTCTCTCTTGGTTTTCAGCACTCGAACGGAGCAGACGTCTTCTGACTAGCCTTTGTCAAGGGTAGACGGCTTCGAGCTGTTGGCCTCTGACTTTCTGCTCACTAGGAGTGGCCACTAGCTGCATAGACATGAACCACCACCTCTGCCATGCCTTATTTGTCATTATTTAGGCCCCAATTCTAGACTGGTAGTCACTCTTCATCTTGTCCCTTGTGGTAAGCCTCTGCAGTATACCACAAGTGCAGAATATACCATGCATTTCCTTTAGTTCCCTCACTCAGTTTCAAACCAGCCTCCCTTCTGTCACTCACAAACCATTCTGCTCTGCATTCTGTACAGTAAGGCAGCTCTGAAGAAATATAAGAGACAGAATACCCAACAAAACTACACCAGCTTGAAAAAAATACACGTGGGAACCTAGAGGTTTTTTGAAAAATAAGAAGAAGTCAGGTTGGAAAAACCTCTCCAATTCTGTACTAAGGACACTAAAATGTTATGTGTGTGTGGAAGAAGGTGGAGAGCTTCAAGAAGTTGTCGACACCTCACCACTAAAATCTGCTGCCTACAAATTGTGTTGCAGAATAGTCATTAAAAAAGTAGACACCTCCTTCCATCAAACACCAACCTAGCACAGAGAGTCCAAACCACTGTGAAAGTCACTCACTTCTACAGCACTCTCAATGTCAAGCTGCAGAGAGCTTTTGTCATTGTAAAAAGAGTGCCCCATATCTGAGATAATATCCCCTATAGTGCACTGTCATTTCTGTCATATGAAGGACAATAGAGTCTACTCCATATTTAAAATAAAGTGTGGTATGAACATTACAATATTGAGCCCTTAAACACAGTCAGGATGATTCCTGTGCTCAAACTAGAGAAGGATCCTGGTTTGGTGGCATCATTCCAGGTAATAATGTTACTGCAATGTCTCTACAAAATGTTGGAAAGAATGGTCAAATGCTGGTTACAGTGGTAGTCTGAATACCATGACCTGCTCTCAAGTAATCAGGCAGGTTTTCGCAAATGGAATGGTACTGAAGATATTCTCATGCATTTGGTGAGTAACATACAGCTCTGTTTCAGCTGAAATGTGCATCTAACAGGTATGGCAGTGAAACAGGTGACTTGACAACCTTGGAAATAGCACATTACATTAGGAATGAGAAAACAGGGAGTGGTACCATCTGGATAACAAATCTGTGCCATTGATTCTGGTATTGATATTCAATCAAGATGGCATTGACTGGTGAATAATGCACTGTTGCCATGAAGGCACCGAGCGAGGTGGCGCAGTGGTTAGACACTGGACTCACATTCGGGAGGGCGACGGTTCAATCCCGCGTCCGGCCATCCTGATTTAGGTTTTCCGTGATTTCCCTAAATCACTCCAGGCAAATGCCGGGATGGTTCCTCTGAAAGGGCACGGCCGACTTCCTTCCCCATCCTTCCCTAATCCGATGAGACCGATGACCACGCTGTCTGGTCTCCTTCCCCAAAACAACCAACCAACCATGAAGGCATTATACAAGAACAATGACAGCTGCGTGGCCACAAGTGTGTATGTCATGGTCATTACAAACTCACACATGATGTCCCAGTCCTGTTGGAACATGTTATGAAAGTGTGGGCACAGAACTTTGAGGAAATGGGTGATACAGTACAGAAGAGGGGTGGAAATGCAAAATGCATGGCGCACCACAGAATGTTGCAAGAGTGGAAGAAGCCTTCGGCCCAAGCCTCAAGCATTCTGCGTGCAAGTATGTCATTCAACTTGACATATTTGATCACACTGTGCAGTGAATATTGCACGAAGAACTGTAATACCACCCTCACAAAATTCAGATAGTGCAAAAACTAAATGTGGATGATCTCCCAAAGAGATTACGCTTTTGCCGAGAGTGGTTGGAATTCATGAACAACAACACAGGCCTGTGCAAAAATCTGATCATGAGCAATGCAGCCAATTTTTATGGATCAGGCTTTGTTAACAAGCAAAACTTTAGATACTGGCCATGTGCAAATCGTGAAATACTTCATGAAATGTCACTTCACAGTCATAAAGTGGTATTGTGGTGCGGTGTATCATCATTTGGAATCATAGGGCCTTATTTTTTTAAGATGATCACACTAATGCTGTTATTATCACTACAGAAGATTATGTTGACATGCTGAACTATTTCATAGTGTGACAACTTGCTGATATCCCTGTAACTACAAACACATTCTTCCAACAAGGCAGAACCACATACCCTACTTCACAACATACCGTGAAAACACTACAGAAAATCTTTCCTGATCATCTCATCTTCAAAACTGGGACATTTCCTGTCCTTCAAGACCCACTGACCTTTTAATGTGTGATTTATTTCTTTGCAGTCATTTGAAATCTCAGATCTTCCATTGTGAACCATCAGAAACCATCCAGGAACTGAAGGATTAAATGCTGGAGGAACTTAATCGAATTCCAGTGCTTGCCCTGCAAGATGTGGTAACTACTTTCTTGTAAAAGGCTTGAAATGTGTGTGAAGGAAAATGGTGGCAACCTATGTGATGTCATTTTCAAGTGATAGGCATTGTAAATTGCAAGCATTGCAAATTCATGTTGTATTTCTTTTATATTGTTGTGAATAAATTTTGTATTGCTCGTGGAGGTTTCAAAATTGTAGTTTCATTGCCACACCTGTTACTAGGCTTTTTATCTAAACAGTACCAGTGATAACACATTACACCCAGTGCTAGCCACAAAACTAAAGGAGCAATGCATATCCACATATTTGCAGAACACGTGTTATGTTTTCTGTCTGGATGAGTGCTACTAGTTGTGTGTGAAGGGTGTGTGATAGGACCATGAACTACGAGTATAGCACTGTCAAAAGGATTTGTTTTGGCACCTCTTCTGTTTAATATCCATGCCATTGACCTACGTAGGATATTCCCAGAAAGGTGAAACTTGTACAACACACAGCCAATATATGTATTTACATGGAAAGAATGTTCTGAGAGGACTACAAGTCACAACTGACAGTCGCAAAGTCTGTACTCCAACAGTGGCTCAAGATAAATGGACTGGATATACACCAAAGAACCAAAGAAACTGCTACACCTGCCTTAGATTGTGAAGGGCCGAGTACGCAGAAGTGCTGCAACATGATGTGACATGGACTCGACTAATGTCTGAAGTAGTGCTGGATGGAACTGACACCATGGATCCTGCAGGGCTGTCCATAAATCCATAAGAGTATGAGGGGGTGGAGATCTCTTCTGAACAGCAAGCTGCAAGGCATCCCAGATATGCTCAATGATGTTCATGTCTGGGGAGTTTGTTGGCCAGCAGAAGTGTTTATACTCAGAAGAGTGCTCCTGGAGCTACTCTGTAGCAATTCTGGACATATGGGCTGTCACATTGTCCTGCTGGAATTGCCCAAGTCTGTCAGAATGCACAATGGACATGAATGGATGCAGGTGATCAGACAGGATGCTTACGTATGTGTCATCTGTCAAAGTCATGTCTAGACATATCAGGGATTCCATATCACTCCAACTGCACACAACCTGCATCATTACAGAGTCTCCAACAGCTTGAACAGCCCCTGCTGGCATGCAGGGTCCATAGATTCATGAGGTTGCCTCTATACCCATACACGTCCATCTGCTCGATACAATTTTAAACAAGACTTGTCCGACCAGGCAACATGTTTCCAGTCATGAGCAGTCCCATGTCAGTGTTTATGGACCCAGGTGAGGCCTAAAGCTTTGTGTCATGCAGTCATCAAGGGTACATGAGCGGGCCTGGCTCTGAGAGCCCATATGGATGATGTTTCATTGAATGGTTCACACACTGACACCTGTTAATGGCTCAGCATTGAAATCTGGAGCAATTTGTGGGAGGATTGCACTTATGCCACGTTGAATGTTTCTCTTCAGTTGTCATTGGTTGTTGCAGGATCTTTTCCAGATGCAGCTATGTCTGAAATTTGATGTTTTACTGGATTACTGATATTTCGTTATGTGCTTGAAATGGTCATACGGGAAAGTCCCCACTTCATCGCTACCTCAGTGATGCTGTGTCTTATCACTCGTGCGCCGACTATAATGCCATGTCAGACTCACTTAAACCCTGATACCTTCCATTGTTGCAGCAGTAACTGATCTAACAACTGTGCCAGACACTTGTTGTGTTGTATAGGCGTTGCTGACGGCAGCACCATATTCTGCCTGTTTACATGTCTCTGTACTTGAATGTGCATGCCTATACCAGTTCCTTTGGTGCTTCAGTGTATATCCACGTCTAAGTTAAAACACATTAGTGTTTTGAAGACACAGAGTGAATCTGCCAGATGTAATAGCACTAGGCTCATACAACTTCCCTTTGAAGATGCAAGTCAAATACCTGGGACTAGAAATGGTTCGTTCGTGAACTAACAGGTCCAAAGAAATGGTTCATCAAGATGAACAGTACAAGTAAGGAACGAATTCTAAGGAACAGTCTTTCATAGTTCACTTCGGTCACGGCTTTCTACTTATAGTTCCCGGGAACGGGAAACGATCGGTCTCATTCCCGCAACAGCATGTCAGCTGGTCTCATTTCAGCCTTGGTCCTGTTTCCATCTGTCTCAGTCTTGGTCATGGCTTTCTACTTATCATTCCTCGGAATGGGAAACATTGGTCTTGTTCCCAGAACAGACTTGGTCCCGTTCCCTTCTGTCTCAGTCTTGGTCTCGCTTGGGCGGACTCATCATTCTTCGCGTGGACACTCATCACATTTCCAATGCCGACTGCTCATAGTTAATTCAGTACATTTCGTTCACTGCACATGCCCATTCTAGATCTGTTTCAAACCGTTTTTGAACTCTGAACTTCTGGTTCTTTTCGTATTCTATTCAGCAGCCATGACCAGTAATTAAAATGTATTTCATAATTACATAAATTACATAAAAATTACGTGCTATGTAATACATACATCTTTTCAGGTAACAAAACAGCTTATCAACTTACTTCACTATTTCGATGAACAGCAGAAGAAATATCTGTAAAAAGGCAAAGTTTTTTGTTGTTACACATGCAAAGGAAGTCAGCAGGGCACACATGAGTGGCCATTTTCTGTGTTTTTTTTTATCCAAGGTAATAGAGCATGTTCATTGTTATGGAAGGCAGACCGACTTACAACTGAATGAAGCCTGCCCTCCATAACTGAGAGTCTGGTGTCACATTTTGTAAAGAAAATATGATAACTTCTACAACATTATTTCAGTGGTACAGGGTGGCACACCAAAAATCTGCCCCGAGTACTAGACTGCTCATTGTCACCCACCAATCATCATCTATTGTTTCGAAGTTATTGTTTGCATTAGCTTATTTCTTCAATGCCTAATTATTACATGTTTATCTATTCTGTGTGTAGCAGTCAACAAATCATGTGTAACTGGCGAGCAGTCTGTACTCAGAGCTGGTTTTTCATGCACCACCTTACATTATTTCACTGCGATCAGCCACATAATGCTACAGTTGCCTAAACGAGAGGTTTTACAGAATCACAAAAATTACAAGTGTGTGAGAATTTTGTTATGAATAAAAACTCTGTACTTGAGGGGAGAGGCAAGTGCCCCTTCGTGGCGCCTTCCATCTACCAAACACAAATGAATGGTGAATGAGTAAAAATGAATGGTTCCCAAAAAAAGAGTGATCACCAGTGAACTAATTGCCAAGGATGAATGAGTTTGCCCATCCCTACCTTGGTGAAGAAGTATGAGATGGCTGTCAGTATAAACAGAGCTATGAGAGGATGCAAGTGAGGCTTGAACATCAGTACAGTACTAACACTTTACTGTACATGGTATGTTCAGTTATTGATTATGGGAGTGCTTGTTGTGAGCCTGCAACTGATGGTCTACAGAATTAATCAATGCAAATATAAAGCACTGAGAACTTTTTCATGAGCAATGTGCTCCACCCCTTCCAGTGCATTCCTGGTTGAAGCACAAGAACCTCCAATCTATCTATGCCAGCAGTATCTCTGCGCCAAATTCTTTCTTAAAAGGAACCAGTAAGAATCCAGCAAAGTGAAACCTTTCACCTCAGATGTAACCATAAAGTGCTTTACCAGATGTTTCTGGATCACTAGAACGTCCTCCTCTAGTTCAAGGATATGTAGATTCTTGGGAGATTTCATGGAAGATCACTTAGTCAGAGAAGCTGCTGTGACATGGCATACCAGCTGGGCTGCAATCCGTAGTATGGGCTACTGATATGCCCTCCACAGATGCATGGCAGAAGACCAGTAACAGGAACGGAAGAAAGCAACAGCATACAGAGGTAGGACGTACACATCATCTCTCCCATTGGCCATTTATTCCATGAAATCTGATACAAATTCAATGCCTAGGCCCTTCGCCTCTCTAATAGCTAGTCTCAGATTTAACCATGGATGTTTCTGTAAAACTCTTCACAGGATGGGCATCATGGAGCCACCCTCCTGCTCTTGTGGAGTATAAGAGGACACAGGTAATCTTTTCCTTGGGTGCCCCAGACTATGTGGAAGTACGACAATCATTTTACAAGAACTTGTGAAGCTTGGCCACCCATTGCCAACCAGTGTGATGGCTTTGTTAGCTACATAGAATCATAGACTTTCCCTGCAGTGCACAAATTCATTGTTGCCACACATCTCTGCATCTGCAACAAACAGTTACTGACAATGATCTTCACAAAAGTGCTTTGTAAGATTTGATTTTACTGTGATTGTACAGTACTAGTCTGTCTGTAACTAATAGGATGTGCAGAAAAGTAATGATTTAGAATTATTTATGTGAAAGTGTAGAAGCTTTTAAAATAAACCAACATTATTAACATTCCACATCTTTGTTCTTCATGTCTACATATTTGAAGCCCTGTGCTGCTAGAGGACTCTTCTCCATCAGCATGATAATGCTAGACAACAAACAAGTGCAATGATATCTGCAACAAATTGACAGCTTGGGTTCACTGTTGTGTGTCATTCTCCATACAGTAATGACTTGGCCCCATCCGATGTTCATCTATTTTCAGAACTTAAAGAATACCTTCAACGATTTCATTTTGACAGTGATGAATGAGTGCAAGCAGAGGTGAGGCTGTGACTCTGGCAATGAAGTCAGACATTCTACTTGATGGTATCAACAAATTGGCCTTTTGTTTGGAGGAATCTGTTTGTCACTGGGATGACTATGCTGAGAAATAAATATGCAGACATGGAAAATAAAGATGTAGAATGACAATAACATTTGTTTTATTTAAAAAGCTTTGAGAATTTTCACATAAAAAATTTTTTGATGGCATTACTTTCCAGCATGCCTTAGTATGTAAGTGCATCCATGCAAACAAATAAATATTTGAACACTAATTTTCTATCAGTAACTGGATATTTTATGTAAGTATGAGCTGGCTGTATGCTGAAGGCCAATAAATTAAATAAAGAAGTGTGCTGAATGGAATCCAATGAAACACTTGTGCCTACTCTGTCACCAGATTTGCAACAGACTGCCGCCTATTCAGCTTTATAGCATGTGGAAGCCTCCATCTTCCATGTTCTATCATTAGGTGTTGATATACAACACTGTGTTGCCTGGTCATGGTTTCACCATCATTCAATCACTCTCCATAAATACTCTCAACATCAACATGCGAACAGCGAAAGAGCTCCGCCATTTCTGAGATGCTCGGTCCCAGGTGCCAGGCCATAACAACCTGCCCTTGGTCAGAGTCATTTATGTCACTGGATTTCCTCATTTTCAGCTCGTATTGCTGCTCTAATGATTGCCCATTTGTCTCTGCTCTGCTTAACTGAACAACATCCCAACAACACCATCAGATGGCATTGTCTTGCAGTGGGCAGTGGTCATAATGTTTTGGCTCATCAGTGTGTGACAGTCTTTGTAGTGAGAGTGCACTGTGTTTGGTCCATCATATGATGGGTCTCATAGCATTTGTTGCGTGTCCTTCAATACTTAGATGTTAGAAGCCTTCAGTAGGAGAACTGCACAATTGCTGCTTCAGTCACTAAATAAGAAGCCACCATCTGATAAAGCAATGACTTTATTTAATGCATTTTGGGTAGAATACATCCTCAGATTGTAATGAATGTCTTGGTGACCAGAAATATAAAGACAATAAATAACATACAAAGCTGTCATGGCAAACAACTGCATGATCTTCCATGGCAGCTTTGTTTCTTAAATACTGTCTTTATTTATCTGATCACCAAGATGTTTATGACAATTTGAGAATTGGTTCTACCCAAAACACGTCAGATAAAGTCATTAGTTTATCAGATGCTGGCTTCTTATTTAGTGACCATTACAGCAACTGTGCAGTACTCTGTTGATTTGCAATATGGTAGCATTTTTCTGCATGAGTTTATGTTGCAATTACGAGCTCTCGATGTATTGATTATGGGGACTTGACTAAACACACTTACATTTTGAATTAGTAGTGCCATCTTGTAAGATTCATTTTCCTTATCTGCTGATGACACTATGCACAACACATACATCAGGCACATTGCAGCGAGCTCAGTCCCAGCAGTCCAGACAACGTAGGACTTTGCAATCCCCGTGACTCAGTGGCCAGGCCAGCAGAGGGCATCAACCATGCTCTGTCGGGCCACCAGAAAGCATACATGATGACAATAGATGTCGCTGACAAACTGCATCTCTTCATGTATCTCCTGTGTCATGTGCAGAAACTAGGCCCACAAGTGTCCATCCGTGAGGCAGCTATTTAGGCCAGTGTATGAGCTCAAGACAGCAGCTCCATTGCAGCCAGCAACCAGAAGACCTTCACCTATGCTAGGCCAAGGACTCAGCTGCTGCCATGAACAGCATTCCACCTCAATGGCCCTGGGACTTTAAGTGTTCAGCAAAGTGTCATTTGGGGAATGTATCATTTGTACTGTTGTTCCACTGACTGACAAGGCAGTATCAGTCTCACAATTTTCTGTCCGTTTCAGACTTATAAATTTCTGTTGCTGTTGGACTGTTGATGCTTCAGCAAGTGAAGTACCTATATGAGATTTCATCAAGTGTTTGTTCTTTCTATAAACTGAAGTTGGTTGCAGACTTGTGTACTAAAACAGAGGTGAGGAAAGCTTTTTTCTGTTCAAGTTTAAGTTCTGAATATTGCTTAGTTTTGGTTTCTTAAAGTGATTGACTGTCTCGAGAAATGTGTAATTTAATTATTTATTTTGTGAGCTTGGTGCTTTAAATTAATTTCTATGTTGAAGAACTTTCATTTATTTTGTTTTCGGAGTCTTTTGTGCTAATCAGACTTACAGAAACTTCAGAGGCCTTGGAACAGTGTTTATCAATAAATTTGCGTGATTGTGATTACTTGCCTTATATTGTGGATGTATCCCTAGAATTGGACACGTCACTGTGTTTAGTTTGTTTGATGTCTTTATTTTTAACTGTTCCTCAAACCACTGTTCTGTTGTTATTTAATGATCTCACATTTCACTGTAAAAGAACATTAGTCTTGTTTTATTGATGAGCGGAGGTTAGTTGGTAGGAATGTCATGACTGCCTTCTCTAATTTACATCTACATATACATCAATGCTCTGCAATCCAGATGGTGATGTGTGGTGGAGGGTACTTCTGGTACCAATAACTGATCTCCTCCTTTCCATGTAAAGAATGATTGTCTGTAAGCCTCTGTATTAGCTCTAATTTCTCAAATTTTCTAGTTGTAGTCATTCATGAGACGTATTTGGGAGGAAGTAATATGTTGCCCACCTCATCCCGGAAAGCACTCTCTTGAATTTTCAGTGGTAAAAGTCTCTGTGATGTGCAATGCCTGTCTGCCAATTGAGTTTATTGAGCATCTTTGTAATACTCTCACACCAACTAAATGATCCCATGATGAAATACACTGCTCGTCATAGGATCTTCTCTATCTTTTCTATCAGTCGTACCTAAGGGTCCCAGAGTAATGAATAATACTCAAGAATCAGTCAAACAAGGGCTTTTGAAGCCACTTCTTTAGTGGATAAGTTATATTCCTGTAAGATTCTGCCTGTGAATCTGAGTCTGACATACGCTTTTCCTACTATTTCTTGTGTATAGACATTCTGCTTAAGGTTGATCTGGACAGATAAATTCAGTGATGATATAAGGAAGAAATTTTGTTGTAAAAGTAAGTTTGTCCTGGTGTTCTTGTGGTGAGATGAAAACTTACCATCCCAATTTTTATGTATCTCTGAACAATAAAATACTTTGCTGAGACAGGAGATAACTTGATTAAATTCATTTGTCTTTCCGAAGATTTGGTTGAAATACGGAGGAATCTACATCTGAGTAAATCATGCATATTGGGAAATAGAGACATGTTCATGTAATGTAAGCTATTTGTAATATATTTTGTTTGTTTCAAAAAGAGACAAACCATATTTTATGTTCTATTGGTCTCTTGTTTGGCTTTCACGTATTTTCCTTGCTTCACACTTATTTTCACTATTTTTTGGATCAGGTACTCCACTCTGGACAAAAGAGGAAATGACTCAAGAGGAAATCAGTGTAAGAGCTATGCGGCAGGCAGTGTATAATGGAGATGTTGATGTGAGTAGTCAGTTTTTCTTGGCGTTCATGGGGTAGGCAAATATAAGTTAAGTTTTTTGCAAGTTGTGCTTCACATTCATGAATTCCATTTTGAGAATGAACAAAAGCTGCAATTTATCTTTATTCCTTTGAATAGGTTTGACCAATGGCCATCATTCAACTGATGCGTTGTACCAGTATATAAATGTAATAAGCTAAAAATAATGAAATGAAATGCATCAAAAACATAAAGTTTTACAAAGGATCTTTGAAAATAAATTTGATGTGTACCTGTACGCAGACCAATATTAAAGTTTGCCAGATAATGGTTGCTGATGAAAACTATCTGCAGAACTAATTAATAATATAAAATATCAATGTCTAATGGTTCGCAAAATGTCATTAATGAATTATTAGGTGTTAATATGGTTTAAACTATTGAACCTTACCTGCTGGACAGTATGAACTGAATTCCCTGAAAACTGTTTTCTTTGTTCTTATTTGTCTTACTCACATAACAGGTTGCAATGGAACAGACCTGGCTTTCAAAATTGCTGGTACCAGACTCGATCACAACTAAGCTGAAAATCTAATTGTATGTGCGATGTGTAACAAAGCAGGTGGATCCTTTTCAGATGTTGTGTTTTTCGTGCCCCCAAAACTATTTTTATTTTTGTCAAATTCTCAGAGATCTCCAATAATATTTTCTAAGACATGCACAGTACTTAAAATCCCAAATATTGACCCAGGGCTTATCCAACTTAACTTTATAATCTGTTACATTCCTTTGGCTTGTCTAAAGACAATGCTAATTATGAAATATTAGAAATCTCAAACTTCATTATAATAATAATTTCTTAGGCTTTCCTTGCGATTTTATGACATCTCGTTGAATGAGGTGTACTGCCAGTGGTCTGTGTTTTTCTAACACAATATTTTGGCATCATACCTCGGCGTCTTCATCAGGTGCTTCCTGTGACTGAACGACAGGCTGACCATGACCCATATTTATGTCTGGATGGTGTCTGGTGTTCCCTATGCCGTCCGGTCCTACTGCAACCATGTCGGTTGGTCACCGGATGTTCCGTCTTCCGTCCATGCCCACTTCCACTGTTTTCCCCAGTGGTGGCCGTTTCATGGCATTCCCTACTAGGGCGCACTCCTTGCACTGTCGACAGGCTGTGTTTGCTGTTGGTGACCATTCCGACTTTCTCCAGTGCCCCTGTCATTCTCCTAGTCTTGTGTTTTCTTCCATTGTTTTTGTAATAGATCCAAGGCTGGATTCCACACCATGCTGAGTTGGTATCCAGCTTCCTGGTTTATCAAGTTCTCTGTCATCTTGATTTTGATCGATTCAGTGATGATGATATCCCAAAATTTGGGGGTCTGAGATAAAATTCTGGTTTTATCATATATAATCGTGTGTTCAAGTCCCAAGCAATGTTCTACTATTGCCGATTTAGTGGCTTGTCGTAGACTGGTATGCCTTTGGTGCTTTTTACATCTTATGTCCATGGTCCTGGTGGTTTGGCCAATCTAAAGCATACCGAACTCACATGGTATATGGTAGATACCAGGTTTTCTCAATCCCAGATCATCCTTAACCATTCCAAGAAGCGCCCTGATCTTGTTTAGTGGGCAGAACACACTCTTGATATTGTGCTTTTTCAGTATTCTGCTGATCTTAGCAGGTATAGGTCCTGCATATGGTAGAAAGGCTACCCTCCTGGTCTCTTCTTCTTGTTCTTCTCCCTCAGTATCAGGTCGTCTGGAGGAATGTAGCACCTTGTGGAAGTCCCCTGTTGAGTATCCATTGTCTGCGAACACTTTATGTAGGTGTTGTAACTCTGCTGCCAAGCTGTCTGAGTTGGACAGTGTTTTGGCTCAGTGAACAAGTGTTCTCAGAACCCCATTCTTCTGTGCTGGATGATGGCAGCTGTCAGCTTGTAGATAGAAGTCGGTGTGTGTAGGTTTTCTATACACACTATACCTAATGTGCTGTCTGTCATCCTTTTCGCAAGGACATCCAGGAAATGAAGTTGACCATTATTTTCTAGTTACATTGTGAACTTAATGCTGGGGTGTCTCGAGTTCAGATGGTCAAGAAACTCGTGCAGTTTTTCCCAACCATGTAGCCAGATGACAAACGTGTTATCAATGTACCTAAAGAAACAGGTTGGCTTGTAGGCAGTGGTCATAAGTGCCTCATCCTTGAATCTCTCCATAAACAGTTTTGCCACTACCAGAGATAAGGGATTACCTATCGCCACTCCTTCAGTCTGTTCATAAAGTACCTACAAGTTGACAGCTGCCATCATCCAATACAGAAGAATGGGGTGCTGAGAACACTTGTTCACCAAGCCAAAACACTGTCCGACTGAGACAGCTTGGCAGTACAGCAAGTGTTTGCAGACAATGGATAGTCAACAGGGGACATCCAAAAGGCAGTACATCCCTCCAGATGAACTGATACTGAGGGAGAAGAACAAGAAGAAGAGACCAGGAGGGTAGCTTTCTACCACATGCACCTATATCTGCTAAGATCAGCAGAATACTGAGAAAGCACAATATCAAGAGTGTGTTCTGCCCACCAAACAAGATCAGGGCGCTTCTTGGAATGGTTAAGGATGATCTGGGATTGAGAAAACTTGGTATCTACCATATACCATGTGAATGCAGTATGTCTTAAATTGGCTAAACCATCTGGACCAAGGACATAAGATGTAAAGAGCACCAAAGGCATACCAGGCTACAACAAGCCACTAAATCGGCAATAGTAGAACATTGCTTGGAACTTGAGCACACCATTATATATGATAAAACCAGGATCTTATCTCAGACCCCCAAATTTTGGGATATCATCATCACTGAATCGATCAAAATCAAGATGACAGAGAACTTGATAAACCGGGAAGCTGGATACCAACTCAGCATGGCGTGGAACCTGGCTTTGGACCTATTACAAAAACAACAGAAGAAAACACAAGACTAGGAGAATGACAGGGCACTGGAGAAAGTCAGAATGGTCACCAACAGCAAATGCATCCTGTCGACAGTGCAAGGAATGTGCGTGGTGGGCACGGACCTAGTAGGGTACACCATGAAACGGCCACCACCGGGGAAAACAGCGGAAGTGGGCACGGACGGATGATGGAACATCGGGTGACCAACTGACAAGGTTGCAGCAGGAGTGGACAGCGTAGGGAACGCCAGACACCATCCAGACATAAGTATGGGACACGGTCAGCCTGTCATTCAGTCACAGGAAGCACCCGATGAAGACGCCGAGGTACAACGTTGAAATATTGTGTTAGAAAAATGCAGACCACCTACTGTACACTTGATTCAACGAGAGGTCCGTTATCATTGTTCATATGTAAACATATACCAACTGCCAACTTCCTGATAAAATCTTTAATTGCAATTTACGAAAATTTAGTGAATAACAATAACAAACCTCAGTTTAATTATTGTAAATTTACTAGCTTAAATTTATTGTACACTTATTAGAAGAAAATTTGAGTCAATCTGTTCAAAATGGTTCAAATGGCTCTGAGCACTATGGGACTTAACATCTGTGGTCATCAGTCCCCTAGAACTTAGAACTACTTAAACCTAACTAACCTAAGGACATCACACATATCCATGCCCGAGGCAGGATTCGAACCTGCGACCGTAGCAGTCGCGCGGTTCCGGACTGAGTGTCTGAGTCAATCTGTGATGAGTTTGAAAGTCGCAAGACCTATGTCAAAAAAAATGGGATAGTGTACTGCAGACAATGTAATACAAATTACAATTTATAAAATGTACTGCATTTTATCTAAATTTCATGGCTGGGAGTTTGATAATTCAGTGATTGCAATGATTAATTGGACAGAGAATGTGTAATTGTTGTCATGGACTGTGTCAAATTCCAATAATGATCATCATCTATTGTGACATTAGGATAAGACTGTGAACTGTGTTATTTCCTATTGACATTTACTGTGCATATTTTATTTGAACTGATATGATTATCTACTAAGAAGGACAGTGTAATGAGTGACTGGTACAATGGCTATATTAATTATTTACTTGCCATGCATGAATAATTGTACTTAATTACATCTGTATTAGGTAAGTGCACTTGAATTATATTGGTTGATATCAGTGCACTGTGTGGATATCCGATTACCTGTACTGTAATTATGATTGTTGAGACTCACTGTGATCATAAACAGTAGTTCATTCGACATCTGAGTGCAAGTAAACTGTCTGAACTGCTTATCTAGTGTAGACTACATTATTGACAATAGCCTACATTCAGCACTATCCTTAAGCATTTGTTTTTATGCTTGACGTGTTATGCTTTGCAAATACTTGCACCAGTTTGCAGTATGCAAACGGGATGTCTGGTTAAGTCATCCCTTCTGATAAATTTCCCCCGACCTGAGGTTATGGCTACTTTTCCAAACTCTACCACTTCTCCTACACCTCTCCAGTCCTTATCCTTCATCCCTGTTCCTTCCCCTCCAACTCTTCTGCCAGAAGAAGAAGCCATTGTCTCTCAATGCTTGCGTGTGCAAAAACATTTTTTTTTAAATATGTGTGTTCTACTGCCACTTGGTGAGTAGATTTTTTATGTATCCATTTACATGATATGTATCTATCTATCTATCTGAAGTTCTTGAGTTCTGTGGTGACTAGAGCACATATCCTCGCATGCAGAATACACATAATAGAAACTTGAGTTTAATAATGAGAGTATGTCTGACATAGGTGTTAGTCATTAGCTCTCAAAACCTGGACTGAGTATTTCATGACTGAGATCATCTTATAGAGATTGGTGTAGGAATAAACTGTAATGCTTTGAAATTTGGCTGCGTTGGTTACTGCATGTATGTGAGCAGTAACAACTTTTTTTCATAAAAATGATTTACTGCATGCCGTTATTCCATATTACATTACTGATCAAAAATATGCAATATACAGGGTGAGTCACTTGACTTATCTTCATTCACCTTGCTGAACTGAATATGGTGCATCTTTCTGAAATCAAGACTGAGGCCATTTGCAGAAAACAATCAATAATACTTTTAAGAATATTGTTTAATATTTCTTCTGTTGCTGTTTGTAAGTTGGAATTGATTACAATGATTTCTCTCCACTTAGAAAAATTTCCTCAGTTTACATTTGTTGAAATAGTAAATATAGACTTCTGCATAATTTTTGTTAGATATGACATTAAATGCTGGTGGGATATACTGCTGATTCCATAAAACCTCCATTTATGTATGAGGACATTTTGATTCACACAGTCAATAGCCTTAGATAGGTCACAGAAAATACCACCCAGTGTTATTTTGTTATTTAAAGCTCATAAAATTTGGTGAGTGAACGTGTAAATGTCATTCTCAGATGATCAACGCTTCTGAGTTCTAAAGGGTTGGCCTGCATCAACTTCTCAAAGATTTTGGAAAGTGATGTCAGTAGGGAAATGGGTGAGCTCTTATTGAAATTGATGGGTTTAACAATGGCATATTTCAAATATATCTGGAAAAATGATCAGAGTTAGTGATGCATTACATATTTCAGGAAATAGAGGAGTTATTATGTGGAAACAAGTCTTTACTGCTCTGTTGGAAACATCATAATATCAGGAAGAGCTCTTATTTTTGACAGAATATACAATTTTCTTAATTTCATAAGGGGAAGTTGGTAAATGTAATCAAATTTTATGGGAGTTGCTTTTTTTAACATGCTGCTTTGATTACTATCTTGAATTGCTTGGTCCTATATTTTGTAGTACAGTTAAGAAATGATTATTAAACATATCTGTTAGCTGTGACTGATCGTTTATAGCTCTCCCATGCAAATCAATCATGATTTTATCATGTTCTTGTCAAATTATTGATTTCTGACATAATGTGCATGTTCCTTGATGTTTTAATATCTTTTCTTGGTAATTTTGTGCAGTTTTTGTAATGAGCAACTAGTGCAAAATCTTTACTTGCTCTTGCCAACAGATACACTTTCATTTTGTTTCACAAGATACTATAATCCCTCTACTGACCCATGACTTTTTACATGACTGTGTAAAGTCTTTTCTGATCAACTGATGAGGAAAGTTATTTTCATATATTGATAAGAATTTATCATGGAACAAATTAAGTTTTATGTCATCATTGGAGGAGCCCAGATGCAAAAGCCATGAAATGAATTTTTTGTCAATTTTGAGTTGAGTTCTCTGTCATATAAATTTTTTCCAGCACCTATATGATGGAATAAGTATCAGAGTGCAAAACCCACTATAAACCATAGAAAGTAGCTTTAGAAAATCATGTTCAGTTGCAAAAACTGCCATCTGCATGTTCTCTTTGGGTGCAAAGCCCACTAAATGTCCAGTGTTTGCAAAACCCGCCAAGTTCAAAATGCCATGTCAGGATGCAAAGCACCCGAACTGACATCAGACTTACCAATCTAGACATTTTAAGCTAAATTTCAGTTTGTTAGGGTTAGAAGGGATATTTTTCTTAGTCAGAGTTAGGTTAGCTGCGCTGTAGTGAACACTTATGCAACAGTGAGGCTCTTACTGCTGACGCAGTTTCGAAATAGATGCCAGTAAGCACAGCTCAGGTGATCAGCTGTATGTGTGTTGAAGTATTTGCATGAGTGTTTTGAATAAAATAAGTGATTTAATGGGCAGTTTAAATGCAGAAGATATTAGAAATGAAGTGGGAGTAATTGAAATGTAGGAATTCTGCAAGAAATAGAACCTGTAGTAGTAGTTGAAAATGACGAGAACAGTACCGAGAGCAACACCTCCCAGAAAAGGAAGTGGTGTTATGATCAATGGAAAAGAAGTGTTTCCAAAAAAGGAAGGTAAGAACATGAAAAGTATTATTAAAGCAATGTTATGCAATGAAAACCGTGGTGACACTAATTGTTATGACATATGCGGAAGGCTTGGTGAAAGTGACTTGTAACTGGCATTTCCACATTCAAAAAGCAAAAAAATTCATATTCATGAAAAGCAAAAACAAGAAGATTTGACTTGTTCATGGAGAGCCCTTCAACAGTTTTGAAGCTGGACATGGTAAGAGTGTCCTGACAAGAGGAAAAAATTTCAGCAAAGGAAATGGCCCAACACCAATCACAGCAGGTACAGAACTTTCAGAAGGCAAATTTGGAGATGTCAAAAAGCTGTTGTAGCTCTACTTTCGTGTGAACCCTGTTGGTTCACTATAAATTTTGTCCCAGGCCATCTTATGTAAACTATTACTAAACATATATCCTAGAGTCATTAATTATTGTAACTTACTTCCAGTGCGGGGAATATATCTGTAAGGCTCTATCTTATTTATCCTAATTAATTGTGCTTCATTGTCTGAGAGAGAATTTCTTATTGGGTATACAGTTATTTTCTTGCTTTGGGCTTCATCAAAGAAAACATTATCGATCAGAGTTATATTGTCTTCATCCACTTGTGTTTGTGAGTTAACTTCTGAGAACAAATTGTAGGATGCAAAACAAGTTGCCAGAGCATTTTCCATATCAGAATCATTTAGAAAATCTATGACGAAACCACCACAGACTGTTAACTGCTTGTTGTTATCAAATAGATAGCACAGTAAGGACTCCATGTGACTCATACACTTTAGGATTTCCCAGTTGTGACAGGTATACAGTTACAATTAAAAGTGAATATTTTTCAGTATTAATTCACAAGCATACATCCTATGTGCTTTTCTCTACAAAATCTCATTGTATCAATGTTTTTGAACTAATGTTCTGTGTTTATATACTGCCTGGCAAAATTGCCCTCAAGCTACAACATTATACATACACACGCATTAACTTCCTGCACCTTTGACCCAGTCATCGGGTCACTTTCATAACACATTTTATGCCAGTCACATGGAAGAAGACGATTTCTCAATTTGTGCATGCACGTTCCTTTCTGACATTCTCACAGCCTAGCTGCCAGCACTACCTCAGTGTACCTGAGAGCCCGCGGCCCACCGAACATTGGTTGGGGTGAGGAAGCACGCTTCTGATGTTTGAGCTAAGTACAGCTATTGACATGGTACACACGTGCCATTTATTTTACATTTTATGTGAGTCTTTTGCCCTTTTGGGCATTCTGTATTAATGTTGGACCATGCCTCTTTAGGCATTAGTGTGTTCCAAAGAAGGGGTGGTTATCCGCCCTGAAACCTAGGTTAACACCCGGTTTCTATTTGCAGTCAAGGTGGATTCTTTATAATCATTAAATTATTCACGATTTCTGACATGCTACAGTGTTAAAAGCTTACACCTGATGTCTTCCCACAACATCACTGTGACTCTCCAGTGTTGAATATTTCTGGCTGATGATCATCCAGGATAATGCAATGCCCAGAGTCACCACTGCACACAATTTGATGCCATTCATCAGCAGCCCATGCTTCCTAGCCATGATATCACTCCAAACACAGCCATTTGCGTTGTGTTAATGGCAGTCTATGCATGGGACAGTAATTCCCCAGTCTGGCTACTGCTAGTCTACAACAAATGGTGCACAAAAACATAGAATGTTGCAGGGAACTCATTACTTGTTCTCAGATGGGAGGTGCAGATGCCAAGAGGTTAAGATGTGCTTGGCACACAGTATGGTGATCTCCCCTTGTGGATTTAATTGACCAGAACTTTGACAACAAGTATGCCTGCCCTCACACTCCTGTGCAGTCCAGCATCAGGCCATTGTTTATCTGAATGCTCCACAAATATGGATATGCAGCTGGCTAGGTGGACACCCACAATGACACTCATTTATAACACTGTCAGGTGCTGATAATGCTGTCTCACATGGGTATGCAGCATCTCCATGTCCTTCACAGTGATCTGTCAATATCTGATGTTGCTCAAGCACCTTATATACCCTACCAGTCCTGGTAACATTAAAAAGCACAAACAACTCTAATGCATCCTGGTAACTGGTCTACCTGTCACAGAGAACGGCAACTCTGATCATTTTTGTAGCCTCCGACAGTGTGCATATGTACAAAGTTACACCAGCACCCAGCCATATTTTCTGAGTACTAAATTTTTTTGTCAGGCAGTGTGTATGTGATGACTCATGGTTTTCATGTAATAATTCCCAGTGAGAAAGATAGTAGAATGTAATCAAATAACTTCTCTAACCATCTAGCTCTGTGGTGCTCTGATAGGCACAGGATGTGTAAGTTATCTTTCCAGAGTTCTTTAAAGTTTCCAGACAAACAAACTCTTCTGTTTTATTACTCAGTCCCCTGATATTCTGATGAAATAAGCTAACCTTACTTTTCTGTTCATTCTTAATCATTCATGAGCCTTTTCTATTTTTGTAACTTGTATCACAAGAGGCTGCCTGAAATCTGACACCAACCTAAAAAAGAATAATAATATACGAATATTAACAATGTGAAAAGGATAGACAGCTACTCATCACATACAGGAGGCACTGAGTCACATGAGCTAGGCACCAATGCAGGAACAGTGTGTGGTACTGGATTCTGGCTAATGATAGAGAGACTTTTCTGTATTGGTGCAGATGGAAGGAGCAAGGATCCATAGTGTAGGTGTAAAAAACCATAAAAATATGTGGGGAAAATCACAGAAAGGTTGAAATGGATGAGGTATGGGGAAAAAAGGTGAAACCTGAGGGAGTAGGGTCTATAGTGAAAGGCAAAAACAAACTAAAATCTATGTGAAAGCATTATGAGATCAAAAAGAAAACAAACAGAAAGATAATAATAATGGGACGCAGACAGGAGGTGTGCTGTGTGAAGAGAGGGGCAGCAGGTGTAACTGGAGTAGGTGAGTTCACTACGTGTGTCCTGTAACAATAGAACAGAGAGGGAGAGAGAGAGAGAGAGAGAGAGAGAGAGAGAGAGAGAGAGAGAAAGAGAAAGAGAAAGAGAAAGAGATAGGGGGGGAGGGTCAGTTGTCAGGTATGGGGTTCAGCAAGGTACATGTGGCACAGGAAGATATAGAAAATCAGAGGAAAATACATCTGAGGTAGGAAGGGTGGTCAATTTGGAGGTCCAGGAATAATAGCATCACCGAGTATAATGTGGGACATGGAACACTGGGCTAGCAGTCCATGATGTCACGAAGCTGTGTGTTGCATTTGGATGATATCATTGACACATGGTGACTCAAAATTCAAATTGTTTGTGGTTTGGAAGGTGACAGTTGGTTTATGTCTCTTCAACGTAAGTGCTGGCCAACTATTATGTCTCATTTTAACAATAACATGCAGTTTTTTCCTTCACTCAGAGAACTATTTCAATCAACTGATCAACTAAAGTATTTATTATTATTATTATTAACTCTGTCCATGGAATTTTAAATTTTAAGAAAGTGAAGCATACAATACACGGGAATAATCAAGCTCTGCGAACTGTTATATCCTTCTATCCTTCATTTTTGTGGCAAAAATCACTGACTGTAGCACTAGTCAACAAATGAGATAAGGTAATGGTAATTGTGTTGTCCTTCTCTTTTTTTTAACTACCATCATTTCTTGTAAATACAGCTTATGTTAATAATTTTGCAATGATTGTCATTTTTACAGCATTTTAAGACTCATTTATTATTTATTTACTGTGGCCTTTGTTGGTTTTTGCATGTATAGGCATTAAAAGAACTGATATCAAAAGGTGCCAATTCAAATGCAGAAGTTCGCAGTGATGAGCCACTGCTGTTATGTGCTGCTGTCTACAATGAAGTGGAAATCATCAGATATCTGCTGAAAGATGCCCAAGTTCCAATAGAATCACGTAATAAACGTGGTCACACAGCTTTTTTGACTGCAGCATCATGTGGAAGTCTGGATGTGAGTTCCATTAGAAATGATATATGTTATCATCTTTGATACTGGTTTATTTATTTTTTATTTATGAGGTTAAGTTAATAAGTATCTGGACTTCTGTTCTAAACATCTTTAGGTGGGCAGTATTGCTTAGCAGTACTGCTAGATGTCACCATTCTCTTCACTTGTGGCTGGTTCCAGTATTATCACATTAATTTGTTTTGTCCTTATGTGAAGTAATGTGACTGTGCCACCCTCATTTGCACTGATGAAGAAAAATGTTATATAATCAGTTTTTTGTGGTTGGAATGTATACCAGAAGCTGAAACCTATGGAAGACATACAGTACAATAGGGGAGGGGGGCAATATTTTATTATGGGCAAGTTTTATCAGTGGACTGAACAATTTAAAAGTCACATATAGGATGGGGAAAGAGCAGGGAATCCAGTAATATCCACTACTGATGCCAATATCAAGCAGGCCCCTTCCATTTTTTTGAATAATCTATGAGTGACTGTTGATGAAATGGCACCAAACGCAAATTAATCATGGTGCTTCAAATGACATCATCCATTACAGGTTAAATCATCATAAAGTCTGAATGAGACTCAATAAAGAGTGTAAACATAAGTGTGTGAGAATCTGACAGTAACTATTGGACTGTCATGCTACTGAAGATAAAATGTTTTTATAAAGAATCAACACAGAGAATGAAACATTGACTTTTGCATTTGAACCAGAGAGTGAACATCAGAGCATGGACTAAAATGCTCCAGATTTCCAGTCAAAATGAAACCTATGAGTCAAACCTGTGCAGGAAACGTGATGTTCACAGTTTCTTGCTGTGCACAAGAGCCTATTACCTGGAAAAGGGATTAACAGTAAATGGTGAACATTACAGTGATGTAGTTTACAGTGAGTTGAAACCTAGATTTTGAAATGATTGCTGTGATTTATTGTTTGTTGGAATTAATATGTGCATCCTCATACCACCACCCACACCATTCATTGTCTTCAGAATTTGCATTTTTAGGTGTACTGCCTACAATTAGGAGGTAACCCCATTAAATATTCATTTTTCTAGTGTGCTAGAAGATGGTTTAAGATGCGGCTGATTCACTTCTGAAGAAAAAGTGCAGGAGGTGGTGCATAAGTGGCTGGAATACTTCTGATTTTTTAAAATGATAATGATGTTGGAAAGCTTGTGCAATAATGGGCTAAGTGCATAAAATTGGGATGACTATGTCAAAAAATTATGTCACTGTAAATTTTGTAGTACTATTGTAATAAATTAGAAAAATGATGTGCAGAACTTTGTGACTTTCCTTCGTATGACTTAACTGGGTAAGTGCAAGAGACTGTTGTATTTGCATTGCAATGCATTGCTTCACAACCCTTCAGCAGATTCTAACTACATGACCCTAACCTGTCCTTTACAGAACTCTAGGCTCTCTGTTCCCTAAAAGCTGATGACCACATCATTATCCCCCCATCAGACAAGGGAGTGCTACATGACCAGTGCGAGTATGTAAGAAAGGGGCTACAACAGCTGTCTGACACCTCTACATACATCATCTGCCATCAGGATACCATCCCTGTGATACAAACTGACTTGCAGTCCCTCGTTAAAATCTCTGGCCCCTCACAAAGACTAACCGAGCAATCTGTAGGACTTCTTTCCCCACGCAATCCCAGCAACACCATCTTTTACTTTATTCCTAAGATCCACAAACCCTATCACTCTGTGCCAATATTGTTATGGGTCACTTGGAGGGGGCTTTCCTAGGATCCATAAGCCTTCAGCCCCTTGTTTGGTTTAGATACCTATGGACTCATGGTGAGGCTGACATGATAAAGTTCTTGGAACTTCTAAATATGTTCTCGTAATTAAATTTCACAAGCTCCTACTCCAAATTCCATGCCACTTTCCTTGATGTTGACCTCATCCTCACCAAAGATCAGCTGTACTCTTCTATTCACATTAAAAATACTAACAAATAACAGTTCTTACATTTTGACAGTTGCCTTCCTTCCCATGTCAAACATTTTCTCCCATACAGCCTTGGCATTGGAAGCTAATGTTCTTGTTCAGATGCAGACTCTTTTCACCAGTACACCACCTCAGCCTTCACTGGACATAATTACCCCCCAGTCCAGTTGAAAATCAGATTTTCCAGTCCATCACATCCTATCCTGAAAAAAAAAAAAAAACAAAGGAGTACACCTCTTGTCACTGAGTATTATCCTGGTCTTGAATGTATTAATCAGCTTCTTCAAGACTCAGACATCCTAAAATTATGCCCTGAAATGAGGTCCATTCTGTGTAACATATCGCCCACGACACCTAGAGTAGGTTTACGTTACCCTCCCATCTCCACAATATCCTTGTCCAACACCGTGCTCTTTCTGCACACGTATCCCTATCCTATGGCTACTATCCTGTCATCATCCCTGTAGCAAGATTTGCCGTATGCACCCTCCTACCAATACCTCTGCCAGCCCTGTAACAGGCAAAACATATACTATCAAAGGGAGAGCCACCTGTGAAACAACACGTCATCTACCAGCTGTTCAGCCTTTTACATTGGCATGACTAGCGCCAAGTCATCCGTTAGGATGGATGGGCATAGGCAGAGGGTGTATACTGGCAACATACAGTATCCTGTCTCAGAGCATCCTCTACAACATGATAGTTGTGACAGTGGTGCCTGTTTCACTACACGTGCCATCTTCATTCTTACTTTGGACACCAGTTTCTCAGAACTCCTCAGCTGGGATCTGACATTACAACATGTCCTTGGTTCTCGCCACCCACCTATGCTTAATATATGTTAGTTTCTTTAGTCTCAGCATTTCTTCACAGTAACTATTGATTTCTTCAGTGCCTTTTAGTTTTATATGTCTTTCATTTTCTTACCTGTCTATTCCCCCCCCCCCCCCCCCTTTTCCCTCAGTCCTCCCCCCCCCCTCCCACCTCCCCCACCCACCTCTATCACATAAAATGCACTTAGCTTTCTGCTCTTATTAACTTGTGCACAATGTTTTGCGAATAATGTCTGTCTTCCACCTTTGAGCTCTCAGGTTTATGAAATTTTGTCTGGTACAGTCCCCAACAATCATTCTTTCCTTCTCAGCCCATCTGGTAAGTCTTTCCTGACTGAGGGTTCTGGGTGACTTTTCCAAACTCTCTCCATTTCCTAAACCTCAGCAGTCTTATTCCTTCACTCTTCTTCCTTTCCCTTCAAACCTTCTGCTAGAAGAAGGAGCCACTGACTCTGAAAGCATGGAAATTAAAATACCTTTATATGTGTGCTATCCTGCCACTACTCGGTGATTAGATTTTATATCTGTTCAATTACATTATATTTTCTTAATGCTGTCTGTTGCTCAATGTTTTTCTTTTTTTAATTTTGAAATTGGTTCAGAGGCTATTTGATGTCCATCACATGGTTGAAATATGACTTCCACAACACAGAGAAAGATTGGCAGTTGGTATCACAATGTCACTTCTATTTTGGGAGATGCACAAAATTTGTGTAGGTGGCCACCCCTAAGAGAGAGAGAGAGAGAGAGAGAGAGATGGAGATGAGGCTTGTTCCCCCACCCTGTTCTTCTCTGCTTGGGTGGTTTAAACTTTTGTTTGTTTATGCTCATGGCAGATTGCAACATTATTGTCCTCAAACTCGACTGTGTTTTAAAGCTTCTAGCTTACACTGAGTGTTGTGTTCATTGTTATCCATTTTACATTGTTTTCTTTACTATTATGTATTATTTACTTTGTTTGGACTATGATGAAATTGGCTGCACGGATAGTGATAAAAGATGAATGAATAAACTGAAAACCATTTTAAAAGTATTTGGCGAATTTAAAAATATAGCTATTGTTGACAGTTTACTGTCCATCAGATTTAGTGAACTATTTAACCACTCATATATTGTTTAATATGTTGATTTTGCCTTTCTGAACCCAAGTTGATACGGCTGCATATCTGTCATAAATGGAAATCTGTGAGGACTTTCAGCATTGTTTTCATGTGAGATTTTTTGCCACCAACATAAAATGTGATGCTAGTTGTTTTGACTGTACTGGCATTCTCACTGTCAGTATACAATCTTGGAAGAAAGAGTATCTAATCTTGAAAGTTTGTGTGGGTTCGTTGATTGCACAGTAAGGGTTAGGACAATATTGACATTCAGTTTACAGTAGTAAGGCTATAATTATGTCAGAAGACCAGATACAGTTAACCCTGCTAAATCAGTTTAAACAGTCAGGAGGCTATGTAAACAACAGTATTATAGAAAGGATAGATTACTGCTCACTATAAAGATGACACATTGAGTTGCTGACAGGCATACTGAAAAGCTTTCAGCAGTAGCTTTCTTCAGAAAAGAAAAATGCACACACATTCATACAGGCAAACACATCTCACACACATGGCACAGTTGTTCACCATCTCCAGCTGCTCCAGTGACACTCTGGCCAGAGTGGCCAGAGAAAGGTCATGTGTGTTGAGATGTGCTACCTTGTGTGAATTAACATGCCAGCTTGTTGCATACATTATCTATCAGGGAGACATCTGTGTATCTTGCTGGCCACAGGAGTACTTCATCATCACACAAGACAGTTAATAGAGACATGTTCCTCGTGTGGATGAGCATTTTCCTGTTGAAAAATGGCACCACAATACTGCTGCATGAGGGGTAACACAGGATGATGCAGGACACACATGATGCATCTCTGTGCTGTCAGAGTTCCTTCAGTCATTGCCAGCCATGACCTGAAGTCATAGACAGTGGCTCCCCATACCGTGACATGAGGAGTAACGCTGCTGTGCCTGTACAAACCATTGAAAGTTGGGGCCTCTCCCCAGGTCACCACCATGTTCACTGATGATGGTTATCAGGAATAGTGCAGAACCATCATTCTTCACCAAACTCAATGCAATGCCCATCCATGCTTGCCATTCATAGTGCCATTCCAAACACAGCTGTTTACATTGTAGTGTTAGCAGTAGCCTGTGTGGGGCACACTTCAGCTACTGCTGGTCTCCAAACAGAGGTGTGGGATGGCACAGAATGTTGCAGGGAGCCCGTTACTTGTTCTCTGATGGCAGGAATAGATGTGAAGGTGTTACAATGTGCTTGTTGCATAATACAGCCATTCACCATTGTGGTGGACAGACGTGTTCAACTGAAACTTTGACAATGATTATGGCTGCTGTTATGTCTCCATGCAGTCCAACATTGTGCCACTGTCATATTAGACTCCTCCACAAATCTGAATATTGGACAATTTGACCAGTTGATCAAATGAAGATCCTCAATGAAGCACCTTTCAACTCTGCTAGGCGCTGATAATGCTGTCTCAGATGAGTATGTGGCATCTCCATGCCCTGCATAGTCAACACTCAATGTCTGATGCTGTTCACATCCCTTATGCACCCAATCAAGTCTGTTAACAACACTAAACATGAACAACACTAATGCACTCTACGTGTTGCACACAATTGCAGTTCTAGTCACTTACATGCCTGCTGATGGTGTGTGTGTGTGTGTGTGTGTGTGTGTGTGTGTGTGTGTGAAGTTACATTGACATCCAGCCATGTCTTCTGGCTGCTTCACTTTTCACTACCTTCACATGGCGCATATAAACACCAAGTTTCTATCAATAGTTCCTCCTCTCAAACTTTTAAAATGTGCTGATGATCTGTCTCAATAATGATCTGAATGGTGACACACTCCCTACAACTGACACCCCCACCCCCTTGACACCTACTTCATTGCTCACATGTTTCTTTTACTTCATTATCCAATAGCTCTCAATGTTCAGATTGTGTGTTGTGTAAACTCATATCTCAGTGTATATGTTACATGTAATAATTATTTTGCCTGTTACTGAGGCCATTAAAAGTGTCTTATAGATCTACAACAACAATATTATGAAAAGAATAAATTACTACTCTCTGTAAAGATGACACATTGAGTTGCAGACAGGCACAATAGAAAGACAGTTACACATTTGGCTTCCAGCTGAAGCCTTCTTCAGCAAAGGAAAAACACACACATTCATTCATACAAACAAGGAGACCTCATGTGCACATGACTGCCATCTCCAACAGATCAGTCTGAAATTCAAATGTCGTGTAGAATGCAAGCAGCAATCTAGAGGGGTTGGAGAGGAGGAATGAATAGCAGGGTAAGGGTGGGGGAGAAAAGAGCACTATTTGGTGGAGTGTGCAGGGACTAGACTGCCTACAGATGCAGTGTTGGGAGACTATTTGGCAGAGAGGTGGGGGTGGGGAGGAAATGAAGAGCAGAAAAGGAGCAGGAAGAAGAAAGTGCATTGGCAGAGTGCAGCACACAAAGAGGTTGAGGGGATGAAAATAGGGTGGAGGTGACTGTTCAGAGAGGGCAGAAACTGTTGGGTGAAGGGTGTGGGGACAGTGGGTTACCACAGGTTGAGCCCAGGATAACTTCTGAAGTGGAGAATGTTTTGGAAGGTTAACTCCCATCTGCACAGTTCAGAATAGCTGGTGGTGGAGGAGAGGATCCAGATGGCCTGGGTTGTGAAGCAGCCATGGAAATCAAATGTGTTAAGTTCACAGCATGTTGTGCGACAGGGTGGTCTACTTTGCTGTTGACCACAGTTTGGAAGTGGATGTTCATCTTGCTGAACACTTGATTGGTAGTCATACCAATATAAAAAAAAGACTGTGCAATGATTGCAGCAGTTTTGGTACACGACTTGGTTGCTTTCACAGGTGGCCTGGCCTTTTATGGTGTAGGATAAGCCTGTGAAAGGACTGGAATAGGAAGTGCTGGGTGGGAGGGTTGGGCAGGTCTTGTGTGTTGGTCTTCCACTGGGATATGATCCTTATGGCAAGTGGCATAGGGATGGTCTAGAAAATTGTGGAGGTTGGGCAAGTGACAAAACTCCAATTTAATAGGGATGGAAAGGATCTTGGGCTGGATGTTCCTCATTTTAGGGCATGATAGGTAATTGAAGCCTCTAGATCTATTTTTCAGATATAGTGCTGCCATTCTGGAACAAAATTCTTGTCATCTAGGCTGTGCGGTGCATGCTCTCAGTTGGCGCTGACGTCCTGGCGAGAACTGCACTGGATGAGACAGCACTGCATCTCTCTGCACGCACTGAGTCAGTGGAGACTTTCAAGTTTCTCCAGGAGTCAGGAATTCCTGTGGATGCCCTGGACATTCGTGGCAGGACTGTCCTCCACCATGCAGCTCAGTATGGATATCCAAACATGGTGGAATGTATCCTGCAAGGGGGATGGCTGCCTGTTGACTGTCAAGACAAGAATGGACAAACACCACTGATGTTGACAGCAGACTTCCCAAGGAGTGAGGTACATGGTTATCTTTAGTCAAGTTATCATTATATGTAATAGTTAAAAGATATTTCTATTTTATGTTAACTGTGTTACCTGTTTTATGATGCACTTTCACATACTACTTGATACCACTCTATTGCTTCCCATCCTTTTCTATCCTAGTAATTGATCCAAGGACAGCTTAGATATACCATTTTGGATATACTATGTAATACCACTGAATAAACACTATTAAATATACTGAACTTTCTTTGATTTATTATATATTTTCTTAAGAGCACATACAATAACCGTCCATCACAAAACAGTGTCCCAAAGTTCTCAGTCCTTATATATAGATATCACATTGTATTCTGAGTTCATTACTTGATTCATATCTATTCCACCACATTAGTAGCCCCCCCTCCATTTTTGGGAAAGCTGAAGAGGGCAGGGGGCTGACAAAGTCGACACGCAGTCTCTCAGAAGGGGTGGGAAAATCAGAAATAGGAGCAGCCATATGTCTACTAGTTTTGCTTGTTTGGCATTTGATGCATTCCCTCACTCAACTGTTGCAATACTTTGGTAACCCAGGCCAGATGGTTTTTTCTGTTACTAAACGCACAGTCACTCTTACCCCTGAGAGCCAAAGAGTTAAATGAATTATAAATTATTTGATGCCACTTGTCAGGGATAAATGGATGTATTTTTAATCCAGAAACATCACACCAAATACCATTTGCAAAACTGTCCAGGGATAGGCATTGCCCATTGATTCTGGATGCAGCTGATATTGGAGGAAGAGCGGGTCTCTGTCCTGATCTGCAGCCACTTTTACCCAATCAATAACAGTAATCGTTGCACAATTGTGAGACAGACAGTCTGGTATCACATTGTCCTGCCCCTAAATATGCTGAATACCTGTAAAAAAATTGAACTATGAAATCAGCCTGGCATGCCTGTCATGGAGAATTTAGCTCTGTGACATTTTTGAAAATGGAAGTTAATGGTTTGTGGTCAGTATTTATAATTAAAGTCTAGTCTTCAGGCCAATGACAAAAATATTTTATAGCAAGACAAATGACTAGCAGCTGTCTGTCAAAAGTTCTCCAAGACTGTTGCCATTTTGACAAATTTTTAGAGAATAAAGCCAGAAGTTCCCATGCTTGAGAAGTATGCTGCTGCACTACAGCGCCCATGGTAACTTGACCAGCATCAGCAGAAGAGCAATGGAAGCTTAAGCTGTGGGGTAAACTAGCAAAGAAACCTGAGCAAGTTTTGATTTTGTCCTTGACAGCTTTAAGTACCCTATAATTCTAAGAAATATTTCTCTTGCCTGAAGTGTTCTTTCCTTATAGCAAGATGTTAAGAGATTCTTTACTTCAGCCAGCATGGGACGGTGTATGTGATCACAATTTAATGAGCCTAAGAAACGGCAGTCATTGGAAAGTCTCAGGGTGAGGCATTTTTTTGAATATTCGTAACCTTATCACGGCCAACGGCCTTGCCATAGTGGTAACAAGAGTTCCCATCAGATGACCAAAGTTAAGCACTGTCGGGCTGGGCTAGCACTTGGATGGGTGACCATCCGGTCTACCGAGTACTATTGGCAAGTGGGGTGCACTCAGCCTTTGTGAGGCAAACTGAAGAGCTACTTGATTGAGAATAGCGGCTCAGGGTCTCGTAAACTGACATACAGCCAGGAGAGCAGTGTGCTAACCACATGCTCCTCCATATCTGCATCCAGTGATGCCTGTGGGCTGAGGATGACATGTTGGCCAGTCGGTACCATTGGGCCTTCCAAGGTACCTTCAGACAGAGTTTAGTGTAGTTTAGTTAAATCTTATCAGGCATAGGAGAAATACGTTTGCTAGACACCTTGTAGCTTAAGACAGGAACCTCTTTCTTCATGAAAATACACCTGTCAACATTATTGATCCTCCAACCACTGCATGTAAATATTTCAAATGGTCCTCATGTGTAGCAGAGAAAATTAATGTGTCATTGACAAAACAAAAAGCAGATGCAAAATTCTGAAGAACATTGTGCATGAACTGTTGCCACGGTTGGGCTGTATTATACAGTCCAAAAGGCAAAATATTGTGTTCAAATAACCCAAAAAGTGTAGTAATAGCTGTCTTAATTTTGTCTTTGGAAGCCATAGGAAACTGTGCAAAAGCCTTAGCACAGTAATGAACATTGAAAAAATGTCCACCCTACAAGTTACTGGTAGAATCGGAGACATTAGGGGACAGTGTACCTGTCAGGGATGTATGAGAGCTCAAAGGTTTGTAATCCCCACATATGCTCCAGTTTTCATCTCTTTTTTTAATCATCTGTAAGAGAGAAGACCAAGTACTCTTAGAATGAGAAACAGAACCATCACTAATCATCCTGTCAAATGCTTGCTAGGCAGCATGCAGCTTTTCTGGAGACAGGCAACAAGTGATCTACTAAGCACTGGCAGTCCTAGCATAGTGTTGATATGATGCCTCTTTGTTGTGATTGTTGAAATGATAAGTGCTGGAAAATCCTTCACTAATAGCTGGCCGAGATCATTGTCTGCCATCCAGGTGGTCTCAGGTGAGGGACATGGGGATGCCAGGTCTTCGATCTGCATGGCAGCCACTTCATGTATGTGTTGTAATTGCCAGCATGCCCAGTTCAAGGCCATAAGCACCTACTTCACCTGACCTCACAAGTGCTGATTTCACTCTAGTAGATAGGTCATCGCATCATTTTCTTCATGCCACATTTCTAAACATTTCTCAATTTGAGCTGTAAGTGTGGTGCACTGGGCATTCAGCTCTGAAATTTGTGTCATGGCACATTCAGGAGAAAAGGATGTCTTGTTGCATAATGCACATGTGTGCATTCCACAAGCGGACGTGTGTAGCTCTGAGATGCATTGCACTTCACGGGAAATGTGGTTGATTCAGAAATTTGTGTGGTCCATGGCATGGAAATGATGCCAATCATGGCCCAATGTGGTAGGGAGTTGAGCACATGGATGTCCTTTCATAAGACACTTATTTACCAAGTCTGGTACCAGAGAAAAAGGACTCAAGAATCAGCACCTATAATAGGTCCAGAAACATTGGCAACAATCAGACTCCAAGTAGGTGAAAAATCATTCTCCACTGCCAATGTTAACACTTGTTTACCAAAGGTTTTCATTGGTTAATTATTAGCTGCTGTTGAAATAGGCATTTTAATAACTTGTTTAAAAGCACTTGCAGTTAGAGGAATAACACTAATTCAGTATCAATCAAGAACACAGCTTGTGATAACTTGTCCTCGATGAACAGTCTTGCAGAAACAGCAACATCAGTAACTGTGGCATTTGAGCAGTAATGTACGTGCTGTAAATGAGATCAATGAGCAGGTGTGCCTATTGGCACTCGTTGGTCAAGTTTGGGTACAAGCAAAGTTTGGTACATTACTTTACTGCTGTTCCAAAACACTGATGATATCGACACCAGCTATGAATATATTGAAATTTGTTTCTTACCTTAGGAGTAGACTCAGAATTCTGTCTGTTTAACTTGGCATTTAGACGTGCAAGCTTGTTCAACAAACTCGCCACAGATGACTCTGTCAGTGTCTCCTGTAACAGGGATGTATCTGCATGGCCCATAGCATTCATGCATGGTTTGGGGCTGCAATTCACAACCTCTTTAATGGTGCCACATTTGTTACTGTCAACACTTTCAGCTGCAATTGTAGTTGCATCAGCTTTCTTAGCCAGTTTGTCAACAGACTGATCAGTAAAAGCTGACAGAACTGCCTTGACATTATGTGGGAGCCTGCGCTTCTGAAAGATATTTAATGAAGCATCAGCTAGCAGTTTGTTACCTGTATGCATGTAAAGTGCTTCAAGAATTTCAGATGGTGTCACACACGTGAAAACAAAGCATTGGAGCACTGTCTCTTTGAACACACGAAAAGACTGCAAGTGCAGAATATCATTGACCTGCTCAATTGCATTAAGATCCTTTTGTGAAATGGCCAAGGAAAATTGGTCTGAGTCTGACATGAGGGCTTACAACATAAAAATATCATCAACCTGGGTAAGCCATAATTGTGCACTTGTAGGACAAAAAACAGGCAACTTGATGTTAAAATACCTATTGGGGTCATAGAACTGGTGAAACAATGTTGCCAGATGTGGCTGTGGATGAAGATGCTGACTTCATGACAACATTTTTTATAGTATCCATTATGCCTCTCTGAAGACATAAAATATGCAACAAACTCACTCAGTATCGGGATCACCACTTTAGGTACCCTATGTAATACCACTGAATGTTGTTGTTGCAGTCTTCAGTCCTGAGACTGGTTTGATGCAGCTCTCCGTGCTACCCTATCCTGTGCAAGCTTCTTCGTCTCCCAGAACTTACTGCCTCCTACATCTTCTGAATCTGCTTAGTGTATTCATCTCTTGGTCCCCCTCTACGATTTTTACCCTCCACGCTGCCCTCCAATGCTAAATTGGTGATCCCTTGGTGCCTCAGAACATGTCCTACCAACCGGTCCCTTCTTCTTGTCAAGTTGTGCCACAAACTTCTCTTCTCCCCAATTCTATTCAATACCACCTCATTAGTTATGTGATCTACCCACCTAATCTTCAGCATTCTTCTGTAGCACCATATTTCGAAAGCTTCTATTCTCTTCTTGTCCAAACTATTTATCGTCCATGTTTCTCTTCCATACATGGCTACACTCCATACAAATACCTTCAGAAATGAGTTCCTGACACTTAAATCTATACTCGATGTTAACAAATTTCTCTTCTTCACAAATGCTTTCCTTGCCATTGCCAGTCTACATTTTATATCTTCTCTACTTCAAACCATCATCAGTTATTTTGCTCCCCAAATAACAAAACTCCTTTACTACTTTCAGTGTCTCATTTCCTAATCTAATTCCCTCAGCATCACATGACTTAATTCGACTGCATTCCATTATCCTCGATGTTCATCTTATATCCTCCTTTCAAGACACTGTCCATTCTGTTCAACTGCTCTTCCAAGTCCTTTGCTGTCTCTGACAGAATTACAATGTCATCGGCGAACCTCAAAGTTTTTATTTTTTCTCCACAGATTTTAATACCTACTCTGAATTTTTCTTTTGTTTCCTTTACTGCTTGCTCAATATACAGATTGAATAACATCGGGGAGAGGCTACAACCCTGTCTCACTCCCTTCCCAACCACTGCTTCCCTTTCATGTCCCTCGACTCTTATAACTGCCATCTGGTTTCTGTACAAATTGTAAATAGCCTTTCACTCCCTGTATTTTACCCCTGCCACCTTTAGAATTTGAAAGAGAGTATTCCAGTCAACATTGTCAAAAGCTTTCTCTATGTCTACAAATGCTAGGAACATAGGTTTGCCTTTCCTTAATCTTTCTTCTAAGATAAGTCGTAAGGTCAGTATTGCCTCACATGTTCCAATATTTCTACGGAATCCAGACGGTTCTTCCCCAAAGTCAGCTTCTACCAGTTTTTCCATTCGTCTGTAAAGAATTCATGTTATTATTTTGACCACAGAATAAACATTATTACATATACTGTACTTTTGTCAGTTTAATATATACTTTTTTCAGAGCACATACAATAACCATACATCACAAAACAGTATCCCAAAGAACTCAGTCCTTATACATAGATATCATGTTTTATTGTAAGTTCATAACTTGATTCAAATTGATTCTGCCACACCTTTCTGAATTTCAGCTAGTTGATGAGCTTGTCTTATCTTAATTAATCCAGTAATACTTACCTAGTAGGAGCCATTGAGTGTCAGGCAGACACATTTCAGGAGACAGCTAGAGATGTCGTACTGTAACCACTGTTAAATCCAATTCCCAAAGTGGGGTAGTTAATGAAGTACAAACTCAGCACCAATAGCATATTTATCTGAAACACCAACATACAGAGGCAGCTATACTGAATGGAGAGTGTTTTTCTTTATACAAACACTGATGATTCCTGGATATGCTAATATTACAGACATAGGAAATTTAGAGAACTTTCCATAAATAATACATACTTGTATGCTGATCAAATTTACTGGTAACAAATCCAGCAGCTTACCTTTGAATTGCTTCAACGTCTTCTTTCAAACTAACATGGTGTGGACCCCAAACACTCAGGCAGTACTCAATAATAGGTCACACTAGTGTCATGTGTGGGGTCTCCTTTGCAGATAAACCGCACTTTCCTAAAATTCTCCCAATAAACCAAAGTCGACCATTTGCCTTCCCTACCACAATGCTCACATTCCAATTCCATTTTGTATCACTTTGCAATGTTGTGCCTAAATATTTAAACAATGTGCCCGTGTCAAGGTGGACACTACTAATGATGTATCCAAATGTGGGTTTGCTTTTCCCCCTCATCCAAATTAACTTACATTTTTCTACATTTAGAGCCAGCTGCTGTTCATCACATGAACTAGAAATTTTGTCTAGGTCACCTTGTATCAATCTTCAGTCAGTTACCTTTGACACTTTCCTGTACACCACAGCATCATCAGTGAACAACTGCAGATTGCTGCCTATCCTGTCTATCAGATCATATATGTATATAGAAAATAGCAGCGGTCCTACTACACTTCCATGGGGCACTCCTGATGTTACACCTGCCTCTGATGAACACTTGCTATTGAGGACAACATACTGTGCTCTTTTACTTAAGAAGTCTTCAAGCCAGTTGCATATCTGGGAGTCTATTCCATATGCACATACCTTAGTTAGCAGTCTGCAATCTAGATTCCATGCCAATTGCTTTTCGGAAGTCTAGCGACATGGACTCAGCCTGTTGCCCTTCATCCATAGTTCGCAGAATATCATGTGAGAAAAGAGCAAGCTGGGTTTTGCATGAGTGATGGTTTCTAAAGCCTTGCTAATTCATGGACATGAGCTTTTTGGTCTATAGGAAATTGATTACATTTGAACTCAGAATATGCTCTAGAATTCCTTAGCAAACCAATGTTAAGGACATTGGTCTGTAGTTTTTTGGGTCTGTTCTTTTAATCTTCTTATACACAGGTGTCACCTGAGCTTTTTTCCAGTCGCTTGACACTTTGTGCTGGTTGAGAGATTCACGATAAATGCAAACTAAGTATGAGGCCAATGGCATAGAGTACTCTTTGTAAAACCAAATTGGGAATCCATCCAGACCTGATGACTTATTTGTTTTTAACTCTTTCAGTTGTTTCTCTATGACAGGGATGCTTATTACTATGCCATGCATACAGGACTCTGTGGAATGCCCAAATGATGGCATGTTTGTATGATTCTCCTGCATGAACAATTTCTTAACTGTGTAATTTAAAACTTCAGCTTTCCTTTTGCTCTCTTATACTGCCAAACCAGACTGGTCAACAAGTGACTGAATGGAAGCCTTAGACCCAATTAGCAATTTTACATATGGCCAGAATTTGTTCAGGTTCTCTGCCAGATCTTTAGCCAAGGTGTGACAATGGTAACTGTTGTATCCTTTGCGCATAGATCTTTTCACAGATGCACGAATCTCTACTACCTTTACCTGTTGTCATTTGTGTGTCCTCTTTTGAACCAAGAGTGCTACATCCTTTGCTTCCTCAGCATTTTCTGAACTTTGTTATTAAACCACACTGGGTCTTTTCTGTCCTTAATCCACTTAGAAGCAACATACTTGTCCAGGGCATGATTTACAATCTTGCCCATAGTTCCTCTATGGCTATCATTCTGGAATGAAATGATTGCAGTTCATTGTCTAAGTGAGATGCTAACAACAGTTGTGATGAGTATGCGGTGGACACTCGTATCTTCCAAAATGGGAACAGCCATGATTACAGGGCTGCACATATATATTCCTGATTTGAGGAGCACTCTGGTTTCCTACTGCACCTTCACTGGCCTGTTAAATCACTCAGTCTTAATCCCATATGAAGACTCTGGTTGATACCAAGGATCTTTTCCCATTTTGAGCCAAAACAATATTGTTGGCCTCATGGACAGTAATAATAGTAAAATGCTCTGACTGTGAGTGTACATTTTTTGTGCTTGATCTTGGAATTTCCACTTCTGATATCCGGTAACTACATGTGTCTGTCATTTGGTGATATCGATAAACTGTATATAGCTTCTAGGTGTGTCTCTGTTAATGTTTACCACTGTTTCCATGTATCATCCAAAGTACCTTAGAGAGCTGCAGCGTATTTCTCTGTTTCTTGGTTCTTGAGAGTTAGGCATAGACCATTAGTCATATGGAAAGATATGAAGATTATCCACAGAAGATTAAAGTATGTTGCTGGTTATTATTCATTATCTCAATTTAATGCAAAATTTCTAATGTTCTTGTTAGCAGTTTATTGATGAATAGTTTATTCACTGCAGACTTGCACCTCCTTGCAGATTTTAAATAGTCATTATCTCCTCATCCCTATTATTATTCAAATTAGTATTAATCCAAAGGTATCTGAGGGCTCTTGGCTTCTTAAACAGCATGCTTCCGATGTCCAGTGTTCCCTCTGCTTCTTCTACATCATCCCTAAGTTATTACAGTACATTCCATTTTCTCTTCATTTTTGTCTCACTTGTTAACGTTCTATCAGTTGTTTTTAGTTTGTTTCCCTCATCTACTATAAGGACAGTATTGTCAGCAGAGGCTAACAGTTTTATCTCATAATGTATGCTCACACCTCTAACAATCAATGTTGTCTTTTTTAGTGCCTTCTTCAATAACAGGTTAAACAGACCGGGGAAGATGGTAGTGTGCTCACTTTACACCAATTTCCACCATAAAAATTCAGATTACCTGCCTTAATACTCACTTTAAATGGACACTGACACTGAGCAATTAGAAAAAGGAAATTACCACACTTTTAAATAAAATGCTAAGCAAGTTTCTGAACCATTGTCTGAGCATGGAAGATTTAGAAAAAAAACCAGAAATAAATGCACTATACAATGAACTGGGTATGACAGCAGAAATAAGGAATAGAATAATTTAATGGTAGGAACATATACTGAGAAGGGATGGTAAAAATAGTGCTATAAGAAAACCCCAAGGAAGAGACATCTTGGCAGGCCCAAGGCAGTTGACATATTACATATACAGCAGAAAAAGAAAAACAAGAAGGTAAAGTCTACATGGACACAGCTTTTATGTCTTATATTGTCACCGAATGTATTTGGATATCATCTGAGAGAGATTTTGCTAAAGTGTCACAAATGATACTAAGAGGGAAATGTAATTGGAAATAGATGTAGTAATTCATTTACATCTGAAGCAGACCCTACAAAGTGTGCAGTTATCTACTTTATGCAATATCCTTGATGGTGACTTCTGTTTAATAAATAACCACCTCTGCAGCCAAGATCGCTGACACATACCCGCGCTGTGTGAGTTGATGTGGGAGTATACATATACCAGCATGAAGTTTCACCCTCTCTTTTAGTCTCACAAAACAAATGTGACACCAGAAAGCACACACATCCATTATAATCACCTAAGCTCAAAATATACACTTAAGGCAAAACCTTCAGATGCCATTAGGGAAAGGGCCAGTGTACATAGCAGAGGAAGCCCCTTTACAATTAGATAGCCGAATCTACTCCCACTCCCAAGGGTCTCCCTGCCAACAGTACCATCCAGCTCTTTCTTTATTTTTGTAAGTGATTACTTTATTTGCTATTGTAACTATGGACTACCTTTTTCAGCTGAGTTTATGGTCTTCTTTTTCAGAAAGATAGAGTCACACATAGCCACTGGTTTGCCGGTTTAGGAATTAACAAGGTAAGCATAAGAAAGCACTGAAAATTTTTAATTATAGTTTTTGAAGAGTGATGGACTGCAGATCTAGAGTTCTGTGTTCAAAACTGCATGGTTTCCATTAGGTTGCAACTAAGTGTTAGGCTGTTTCCTGAAAGCCATATGCTGATGCTACCAACTATTTGTCAGCTAGATCATTTACATTCCATTCCATGTCTTTCACAATAACACTTGCATCATAGCCGAAGAACAAAATTATTGAATCATCTGCCCTGTTTAGTGTCAGATCGTTTATGTATACATCGATAAAAGCAACAGACCCAGAATACAATCCTGTGGAACCCTACTTTTGATGGCTCTACTCCAATTGAAATCTCTTCTCTGTTTTTTGACACTGGAGTACAGCCTTCTGCTTCCTACATACATATAGAAAGTGAACCATCATTGAACTCTTCCCCTAATCCACCACAAAGTTCACAATAATCCAGAATTCTTGCATAGTCTGTATTACCAATGCATTAGTTAAATCAAAGAAAATCTCTGCTGTCCTCAGTTCTTTCTGTAGCCCTGCTAACACATCATGCACAAAATAATAAATTCCTTTTTCTGTGGATACTCCTTCCTTGAAGCCAAGCTCTGAGCCTGGCAGCAAATAATTGTTACTGACCTGTGCCACTGCTCCCTTATACACTGTTTTTTCAGTATCTTTGGAAAACACTGGTAACAAAGAAATTTGATAGTAGTTGCCTGTGTTATCTCTTTCACCCATTTTATAATGTTTCACTAGCATGTCTGTCAATGTGCCAGGAAGATGATCACACATAAAAGAAATGTTGCACAAAAATATAAGGAAAAACATAGATTGCTACTCATCATAAAGTTGACACTCTGAGTTGTAGACAGGCATAACAAAAAGCCTGTTACACATTTAGCTTTTGGCCAAAGCCTTCTTCAGGGTAGGAAAGACACACACATTTGTTCATACTAGCAAGTGCAGCTCAAGCACACATGACTGACATCTCCAGCAGTGTTTGGACTGGAATGTGGTTATCATGTGAACAAAAGCAGGTATCTAAATACTGAGCTAAAATATGGGCACTGTTCTTGATAACCCTAAAAGATATTTCATCATATCTGTTAGATGCCTTACCCTTTCGATCAGTACAGTTTATTTATTTACATGTTAACAATGTACATTTTATGGACTTAGTCCAATATTTATAAAAAAATGTAGACACACAGTACAATTTTTCAGCCAAGGCTGGGTGCAATAAAGCTTGTTATACTTAAGTTATTATTTATTTATTGATTTATGTATTTGTCCATATAAATCTCTTTTTCAGTACATGTGTCATACACAGGATATTGGGCAGAAAACATTTTTATCTATTGGTTTTTCAGTCATCAAACATACATTATTTAAATTTTTATAACAAACTGGATCTATAAAGTTAATAATTACAATTTTAGAAAAATACTGTATATTTGTCACTTATTCCTACAATTAAAGATACAAATTACATTTTTTATTGCATGAGATACTGTGAGATTGAGTAGCAGCAGTTTTTCAGAAGGTGGGCTATCACAGACTTTTAAAGCTCTATAGTTCAGTAAGGGATTTTATATGTCTTGGTAATCTGTTGTATAGTTTTGTTTCTGCATTATATAAACCTTTTTGGCATGATGTGGTGTTACAATGACTAACATGTATGTCACTGTCTGACCTGGTATTGTAATCATGGACACTTTTGTATTGAGGAAAAAGTTTTTCTTTTCCCAGTATGCTTTTTTATGTGCATGACTACTTCCAGTATATAAATGCAGGAAAGGGTAAGACCATTAGATCTTCAAAGAAAGGTTTGCATGGTTTTCTTCTGCTCACTTGTTTCATTATTCTTATAATTGCCTTTTCTTTCCTGAAAACTGTTATGGCCTGGTGTACATTTCCCCAGAAAATGATACCATACTTCAGTATTGAATATACACAAGCAATATATACAGCCCTTACCGTTTCTGCACTAATACTGTTGCAAAGAATTCTTTCTACATGGCTCATTTTTGCTAGTTTTGAATTTAGGGATGTGATTTGAGTGCTTCATTTAAGATTTTCCTGGATATGACAGCACTAATGTTTTGATTATCTATACATATTATGGGTTGTGCCACGTTTTTATTTTGATCTGTGTGGAAATTCATGAGTAATGGTACCTTTTTTGGGGAGATTAATTATTAGCCTGTTTCTGGTAAACCATTCAGCTACTTCTTTTGTAATATCTTTTGCAGATACAGTAAGATTTTCTTCTTTCTTTCCTACAATCAATAGACTGGTGTCATCTGCAAACAGTACTGGTTCAGAATCTCTAACGTGTGATGGGAAATCATCAATTTATGCCAAAAAAAGAAAGAGACCTAAAATAGATCCCTGTGAAACACCACGACTTAGTCCACATGGTTCTGAATGGTGGACCTGGAGTTCATTTCCTTCCATGTACTTAATCTCAGTTACCTGAGAGCAATATTCCAAATATGATTTAATCCACTGATTTGGCACACCTCTTACACCATACCATTCAAGCCTTCTCAGGAGCACAGAATGATCAATCACATCAAAAGCTTTTGTTAGGTCAATAATAAACCTGAGATTTTTCTGTGGTTGTCCACTGCATTTAAGACATGGTTTATCAGGTTGAAAGTGGCTGTTTCAGTTGCTTGCTGTGGTCTGACACCATGTTGACATGCAGAAATAATATTATTCTTGTCAAAGAATGTAGTTACTTGTGAAAGGAACATTTTTTCAATAATTTTCAAAAGCCCTGACAGTAGTGACACAGGCCTATAGCTACCCCTACATTGCTAGCTAGCTACCCAATACATCACTAGTTACCCATACATTGCTGATCACCTTTTTTATATAGGGGCATTACTTTTCCCATTTTCAGTTGCTGTGGGAAGACACCACATGAAAAGGAAAAATTGCATGTGTCTAATAAAGGAGAGAGTATGTGTCTTGCTGAAGAAGAAGAACACTTATGTTGCTTACAGGAGATTTATATACATATAAAATAATAGTTTTTTTAGACATTAACTCAACAGCTGTGATTTCAATGTCTCTTTCACAACTTAGTTTGCAAACAGATGCTATACTCTTATAAGCTACATTTTCTTTTACATTCTATTCTACAAAAGCTGTTTGCATGGTTAAAATGCAATATTTTAAAGTAGTTTGCAAACAGAGGCTATACTCTTATAATCTACATTTTCTTTTACATATGTACAAGTTCCCCCTTGTTTTGATTCTATTCTACAAAAGCAGTTTGAAAGGTTAAAATACAATATTTTTACGCATTGGAAATACTCATTTTGTAAACAATGTTAACAAAACATAAAACTGAAACATCTTTCCATTCACTATTGAGGAATATATGTATTTCACCAACTTTGTTTGTTAACGACTGAACATTCTGGTGTACAATCTTTAGTGTGTATTTGCAATTTAGTTCTGCATCACTTTTTTTTTTTTTTTTTTTTTGATACAGTACACTTCCCTAAAAATGTCTTTCATCCTTTTTAAAAGACATTGCATCTTTCTTTATGACCCATTTGTCCAAAGCACTTTGGACTGCTTCTATACTATGCCTGTTGTGACTCAAATTTGCTAAATGACAGATTTCTTCAAACAAAAATTGTTTCCCACTGTGATTTAAATGAAGGCCGTGGCTGGTATGCATGGATCTGTCTAACGTGCTTACATTTATTAAGTTCACATATGGAAATTTTTTGGTTATTACACACCTATCTCTTTGTTTACTCTTCCTATTAATTTATTTGTGGCATCAACAGGTCATATCAACCATGAGCAACATAATCTTTGGGACTCAGATTGCTTATCTGAGCCACCATGTTAATTCAGTCTGTTCTTATACCTTGCACTGTGTGCACGTGTAGATCATGGCGAAATACATATATGTCCAGATATTAATGGGGACAGTTTAGTCCTTATTCCAATAATCGTATCCTGTTCCCATACTGGTGATCCCGAAGTTTCTACATCTTCCATGACTTCCGTGCCGGGTGTTGTAAACCAACAGGTTATGCGCACACCGCCATGGCCACCTCACCCGACACTTTGTTCGAAGATTTGGAAGCCCAACAATGATCACCAGACATCTTTATTCCTTTTTGAATGTCCAGTTCTACATTAATTCACAGTGATTCATGATCTCCAGCCACGTTAACTTCAAACTTTGTCACTCTACAACGGGAACACAAACAGTGGACTCAGGTTTTGTGTCGCCGGACTGTGCTCACCAACATGTGAAATGTGAAGTGAATAATATTCAGAACTGTGTACCTACCAATCGATCGTATAATGTTCAAAGCGATCTATATTCGCACATGTACATTGACTCTCAACGGGCCCCAACAACAGTTACTGTCATGCCGAGTGCAGCACCGCCATTATTGCTAAATGCACCTGGCCACTATCAACTGTAACCTGTTCTGGTTTTGCCTCATTGGCAAACTAATTAAGAACATTTTAGTGCGCACAATTCTCCATGCTCATTTAAGAAGAACCGCCCCCCCCCCCCCCTCTCTGCCTACCGCAACCCACCCCCTTCCCCACTGCACTCGTAGGGGGCCCGGGTTCCAGCTGCTCGCCTCTCCCACAGGATGGGTCAGTTCAAATCAGTGCTTGTAGCCTACAGCCCAGTTTATGGGACACCAATGCCTACTGCACAACCGCTCATTCCCATGGTACTGACTGTGTTAGCTACATTGTGTTTTCACAACACATCAAGGACAATGCAACCCACCTTTGCTATGGACGTTTTCACCAGATACACACCTGCGCCTACTGCACCGGCTTGCTGTATAGCCTCTCCTGTCATGGGCCAGCCAGTTTTTCAAGAGACACCAAAGTCGCCTTTGTCCCCTCCCTCAGGTCATCTGGCAAGGTTGCCACCTTTATACGAAGACAACCCAGTGTCATGGTTTGAGCTTGTCATGCACCTTTTTTAGTTGCATCACATGTCTGATGACAACTCTAAATTCCTGTGCCTCATCACGCACCTCCATGATCATTCGGACTTGGTTTGCGATCAACTCCTCTCGCCACCACCTCCACCAAAATACGAGTTCGTGAAGAAGATGCAACTGAACTCGGGCTCGTTTACTACCTATTTTTCACGTGGCTCATCTGTAAAGGGGGTTGGTAGTAAACTGTTGCATTTGCGCCCCTATTATTGAGTCTGATATTGGCTGACTTTTTAAGAGCAGTGAATTGAACTATACACGTTCAGATTGAAACTTATTTATTCAAAAGAAACACTTTAACGTTGTGGCCATGCATTTTTAAGTTCACAAATAATAATCGGTGCAATTCATACACTGTTTGTCTCACACCCACACACTTTCACTTTGTTCCTTCGCATACCCTGGCGTCCATGCTTGCACTCGTGGCACTTTGCCGCTCCCAACTCACCACCACAACGGCCAACAACAAAAGACCACGATTTTCCCGCTCATATCCACAGTCCTGAGTCGGGTCACATGACACCACAGTAATCAAAATAATCGCTAAACATGGCCACAATTTGTTTACAATATTTTATAATATTTAAATACTTAAATCTAAATACATTATATAATTTTACAAATTATCACCACACTTATATAATTCGTTGCAATTAAAAGAAAACCAAAACACTATCCAACGGAACTACAACGTCCATCAAAACATAAAACAAGTATTTTTCGGTCTATTTTGCCCAGCATATTATCTCTGCTGCTGTGCTTTAAATTTTAAATTACTTGAAAGAGTTCCATATTATCCCCTGTTACCTTACATACCTCCACTTCATGGAGACATTACCTTAGTAACGGCAACATGAAGTAGCACCAAATGGAGTGAACCCATATTACTTTATATATTAAACATTTTAATTATAACTATAATGGCACCAAAACATGTAGAACAGTGTTATAGTGGTGAGTTAATCAGTGTAAGTACTGTCATTAGGAAACATACATACATAATCCAACAATGTATCCAACTCAAATATACGATTAGATAGTATCCTATTGAGTCTGATTGGGCAGGCAAAATAAATGCCCGTGTTAGTCTATATGTAGGTTGCCCACTCACTGCACATTAACACTTTCACTTTTTACACAGTTGTTTCTGTAAGTTGCACGAAGTTGTAACCAGATCCTTGTGTTCACAGGTTTATGCATTGGACTACAGTCTTTCCAAACTTGTCAGCCAGCAGCACTGTGCTTCCTCTCATTAGCCAAGCCATCCTATCAATATTTAATCAAATCCTCATAAATCTTGAATAGACATGCAGACCCACATTTCCCAGGAATCAGACTATCCAAATCCTCCCTGGAACATCCTGTTTTCACTGATCAGTTCTTATTGAGGTTTGTACAAATGACAAACATGCACACAAATCAAATACAAACATGGCATAGTTAAATATATTCTATTTCACCCTTCAAATGTTCCCAGACCAGGACCTCTGACACTTCTACCCCCCCGCACCAAGAGAACTCCAGGTGCCACAGATACATTAGAAATTTTAATAAAATCTCAACTAGCAGATTTCCTCCCTCCTATATTCTCCACACATTTATACAGAAATAGACTATATGTACAGTAGGTTTCAGTTCCCGTATGACTTTCAACAAGGCTTCTATTACACCCACACCAGTTGTGCATATCCATTGGACAACAGATTCCCTTATTGCAAATACATACAGTATAATGAAGTTTGTTGACCACCAACAATGGCATCGCAACATACACAGTAACACAAATAATACTCCAATTATAAATACATGTATACATAGCCCCCAATATATATATATATATATATATATATATATATATATATATATATATATATATATATATATATCTAAAAAGAAAGATGATGAGACTTACCAAACAAAAGCGCTGGCAGGTCGATAGACACACAAACAAACACAAATATACACACAAAATTCAAGCTTTCGCAACAAACTGTTGCCTCATCAGGAAAGAGGGAAGGAGAGGGAAAGACGAAAGGATGTGGGTTTTAAGGGAGAGGGTAAGGAGTCATTCCAATCCCAGGAGCGGGAAGACTTACCTTAGGGGGAAAAAAGGACAGGTATACACTCGCACACACACACATATCCATCCACACATACAGACACAAGCAGACATATTTAAAGACAAAGAGTTTGGGCAGAGATGTCAGTCGAGGTGGAAGAGTAGAGGCAAAGAAGTTGTTGAGAGACAGGTGAGGTATGAGTGGCGGCAACTTGAAATTAGCGGAGATTGAGGCCTGGCGGATAACGAGAAGAGAGGATATACTGAAGGGCAAGTTCCCATCTCCGGAGTTCGGATAGGTTGGTGTTGGTGGGAAGTATCCAGATAACCCGGACGGTGTAACACTGTGCCAAGATGTGCTGGCTGTGCACCAAGGCATGTTTAGCCACAGGGTGATCCTCATTACCAACAAACACTGTCTGCCTGTGTCCATTCATGCGAATGGACAGTTTGTTGCTGGTCATTCCCACATAGAATGCATCACAGTGTAGGCAGGTCAGTTGGTAAATCACGTGGGTGCTTTCACACGTGGCTCTGCCTTTGATCGTGTACACCTTCCGGGTTACAGGACTGGAGTAGGTGGTGGTGGGAGGATGCATGGGACAGGTTTTGCACCGGGGGCGGTTACAAGGATAGGAGCCAGAGGGTAGGGAAGGTGGTTTGGGGATTTCATAGGGATGAACTAACAGGTTACGAAGGTTAGGTGGACGGCGGAAAGACACTCTTGGCGGAGTGGGGAGGATTTCATGAAGGATGGATCTCATTTCAGGGCAGGATTTGAGGAAGTCGTATCCCTGCTGGAGAGCCACATTCAGAGTCTGGTCCAGTCCCGGAAAGTATCCTGTCACTAGTGGGGCACTTTTGTGGTTCTTCTGTGGGGGATTCTGGGTTTGAGGGGATGAGGAAGTGGCTCTGGTTATTTGCTTCTGTACCAGGCCGGGAGGGTAGTTGCGGGATGCGAAAGCTGTTGTCAGGTTGTTGGTGTAATGTTTCAGGGATTCCGGACTGGAGCAGATTCGTTTGCCACGAAGACCTAGGCTGTAGGGAAGGGACCGTTTGATGTGGAATGGGTGGCAGCTGTCATAATGGAGGTACTGTTGCTTGTTGGTGGGTTTGATGTGGACGGACGTGTGAAGTTGGCCATTGGACAGGTGGAGGTCAACGTCAAGGAAAGTGGCATGGGATTTGGAGTAGGACCAGGTGAATCTGATGGAACCAAAGGAGTTGAGGTTGGAGAGGAAATTCTGGAGTTCTTCTTCACTGTGAGTCCAGATCATGAAGATGTCATCAATAAATCTGTACCAAACTTTGGGTTGGCAGACCTGGGTAACCAAGAAGGCTTCCTCTAAGCGACCCATGAATAGGTTGGCGTACGAGGGGGCCATCCTGGTACCCATGGCTGTTCCCTTTAATTGTTGGTATGTCTGGCCTTCAAAAGTGAAGAAGTTGTGGGTAATGCCACTGCTACTGCTATAAAATCCACCGTTTCTAGTTCACAAACAGTTCCTTTCAGCTATTAAACAACCTTTTCGGCTAGTTTTAATAACTTTTGCTTTATTTCGATTTCCGTTTTTTCACATCACCGATCATTTTTAGCCGCTTCCCACAGGTTTTAACGTTATTATTTCTCCACCAGACCATTGTTAGCCTTATTTCCATAATCTGCCACCACCATACCACTACTTTTGATACATCCTCACGTAGTTTTTTCGAAATTTTCCCGAATTTCTCCACCCTTTAACGTGTTGTGGCGGCAACACAACCACCTAACCTTTATGCACATCGTTTTCTACCTACACTATTTCACCACAGGATCAACATAACCCAGCTCCAACCAACCCCTTTTCGCCTCTTTTCACACCAGATCTCCATTTGATTTCTACTTCACCTTTATCTCTCCCCACATATTTTTATATTCATTTTCATTTCAGCCTCACGTTACACTTTCGACCTTCTAGTACCATGTCACCCGCACAACACCCCCACAACGCCCCCATTAAGTTTTATTTACATTCCCTCCGCAGACATGCCTTCGCCCTAGCCAGATTACGCTCCCATATTCTATTTTCTCAGGCTTGTCTGACATTTGGCATTACCCCCAAAGGCCTCACACTTAAAGTTCCCATCTCTGGCTGCAACCCTTCCTTCCATCAGTCCCTATACCAGTTCCAAACTGAACAATCCATTGCCCTCACCCACCTAATCCTTCACCTACACATCAACTCAGCCAATGAACACACCCGTCAACTCCTATCCTTAATAAAAGTCCTTAAACTTTCCTCTCCCACATCCACACCGGCTGTTCAGAGCATCCTCCTACAGGCCAACCGTAAATTAGAACAGCATGCCACCCTCCACCTCAAAAAACTATCCAATCTCCTGGTTTCCCACCTCCGGAAAGGCAACTCACTCACCCTTCACAACCTTTCCAGCAAACCTCAACCACCTCTCATTGCACACAAACCCAGTCTCTCCCTTCTACTCAATCTCCCACTTCCAGCTCCACTCCCTCCAAAACCTCAAAATTCCTTTCAACACAATCTGGAACCACAACACCCTAATTCAGTAGTTAACCTTTCCTCCAAACCTCTCTCCCAATCCGAAACCTCTGTCCTATCCAAAGGCCTCACCTTCAGCCCCACTCCCAGATTCAACCAAACAGCCCTCGTCAAAGATTTACTGTCCTACACCCGTACTCTCTGCTGGAAATATCACTTTGCCACGAAGAAAAATGATCCTAATCCTACTCCTAATGATCCAACTCCCCAAGACACCATCCAAATTGAACCCTGCCTGGAACAGTTCAGTCCTCCGTCACAGCGGGACCCACCTCCTCTTCCTCAAAATCACCCTCTCCAAACCTTCCAGGAATTTCTGACTTCCAGCCTTGCATCTCAATCCTTCTTAAAAAACCTTAATCCTACACCCAACATCACCACTGCTGAAGCCCAGGCTATCCGTGATCTGAAGGCTGACCGATCCATCGTCATTCTTCCGGCGGACAAGGGTTCCACGACCGTGGTACTTGATCGTCGGGAGTATGTGGCTGAGGGACTGCGTCAGCTTTCAGACAACACCACATACAAAGTTTGCCAAGGTAACCCCATTCCCGATGTCCAGGCGGAGCTTCAAGGAATCCTCAGAACCTTAGGCCCCCTGCAAAACCTTTCACCTGACTCCATCAACCTCCTGACCCCACCGACACCCCGCACCCCAACCTTCTACCTTCTTCCTAAAATCCACAAACCCAATCATCCCGGCCGCCCCATTGTAGCTGGTTACCAAGCCCCCACAGAACGTATCTCTGCCTACGTAGATCAACACCTTCAACCCATTACATGCAGTCTCCCATCCTTCATCAAAGACACCAACCACTTCCTTGAACGCCTGGAATCCTTACCCAATCTGTTACCCCCGGAAACCATCCTTGTAACCATTGATGCCACTTCCTTATACACAAATATTCCGCACGTCCAGGGCCTCGCTGCGATGGAGCATTTCCTTTCACGCCGATCACCTGCCACCCTACCTAAAACCTCTTTCCTCATTACCTTAGCCAGCTTCATCCTGACCCACAACTTCTTCACTTTTGAAGGCCAGACATACCAACAATTAAAGGGAACAGCCATGGGTACCAGGATGGCCCCCTTGTACGCCAACCTATTCATGGGTCGCTTAGAGGAAGCCTTCTTGGTTACCCAGGTCTGCCAACCCAAAGTTTGGTACAGATTTATTGATGACATCTTCATGATCTGGACTCACAGTGAAGAAGAACTCCAGAATTTCCTCTCCAACCTCAACTCCTTTGGTTCCATCAGATTCACCTGGTCCTACTCCAAATCCCATGCCACTTTCCTTGACGTTGACCTCCACCTGTCCAATGGCCAACTTCACACGTCCGTCCACATCAAACCCACCAACAGGCAACAGTACCTCCATTATGACAGCTGCCACCCATTCCACATCAAACGGTCCCTTCCCTACAGCCTAGGTCTTCGTGGCAAACGAATCTGCTCCAGTCCGGAATCCCTGAAACATTACACCAACAACCTGACAACAGCTTTCGCATCCCGCAACTACCCTCCCGGCCTGGTACAGAAGCAAATAACCAGAGCCACTTCCTCATCCCCTCAAACCCAGAATCCCCCACAGAAGAACCACAAAAGTGCCCCACTAGTGACAGGATACTTTCCGGGACTGGACCAGACTCTGAATGTGGCTCTCCAGCAGGGATACGACTTCCTCAAATCCTGCCCTGAAATGAGATCCATCCTTCATGAAATCCTCCCCACTCCGCCAAGAGTGTCTTTCCGCCGTCCACCTAACCTTCGTAACCTGTTAGTTCATCCCTATGAAATCCCCAAACCACCTTCCCTACCCTCTGGCTCCTATCCTTGTAACCGCCCCCGGTGCAAAACCTGTCCCATGCACCCTCCCACCACCACCTACTCCAGTCCTGTAACCCGGAAGGTGTACACGATCAAAGGCAGAGCCACGTGTGAAAGCACCCACGTGATTTACCAACTGACCTGCCTACACTGTGATGCATTCTATGTGGGAATGACCAGCAACAAACTGTCCATTCGCATGAATGGACACAGGCAGACAGTGTTTGTTGGTAATGAGGATCACCCTGTGGCTAAACATGCCTTGGTGCACAGCCAGCACATCTTGGCACAGTGTTACACCGTCCGGGTTATCTGGATACTTCCCACCAACACCAACCTATCCGAACTCCGGAGATGGGAACTTGCCCTTCAGTATATCCTCTCTTCTCGTTATCCGCCAGGCCTCAATCTCCGCTAATTTCAAGTTGCCGCCACTCATACCTCACCTGTCTCTCAACAACTTCTTTGCCTCTACTCTTCCACCTCGACTGACATCTCTGCCCAAATTCTTTGTCTTTAAATATGTCTGCTTGTGTCTGTATGTGTGGATGGATATGTGTGTGTGTGCGAGTGTATACCTGTCCTTTTTTCCCCCTAAGGTAAGTCTTCCCGCTCCCGGGATTGGAATGACTCCTTACCCTCTCCCTTAAAACCCACATCCTTTCGTCTTTCCCTCTCCTTCCCTCTTTCCTGATGAGGCAACAGTTTGTTGCGAAAGCTTGAATTTTGTGTGTATATTTGTGTTTGTTTGTGTGTCTATCGACCTGCCAGCGCTTTTGTTTGGTAAGTCTCATCATCTTTCTTTTTAGATATATTTTTTTCCACGTGGAATGTTTCCCTCTGTTTTTTATATATATATATATATATATATATATATTTTTTTCTTTTTTTACTCGACATTAGTGTACATGGGAATCTCACTTCCTTAACCTCTATTCTTTTACCACATATTTCTTCAACTCCGTTACATTTCTCAGTCCAAATGGCTTTTTGGACACTGGATATACCAACCTATATGCATTAGGGTGTGGACAACCCGTTATCTCAAAGGGTCCATGGTATAATTCAATTAACTTTTTGATTTCGCCATCAATGTCACTGGATTTTTTCTTGTTCCTCACCAGCACCTTATCTCCCTCCTTGAACTTTGTTGTCTTATACCTTTCTCCATGCCTCCTCTGTCTCTCATGTCCTTTCTTTAAAATTTGCTGTCTGGCCATCTCTATCTTCTCTTGACTTGTCAAGTCTTGAGATGGAGGAAAATCTATGTGTTCTGCTATTAGATTGTCTGGCTTGATATCTTTCATGAGATCATAGGGTGAGAATCCTGTTGCACAACTCTTCACTGTGTTCATAAGATCCTCAAACACAGTTATATATTCTGCCTAAGTACTATGCTTTTTACTGCAATATGTCCTACATAGCCTACCCAGCTCCCTCATATACCTCTCAGCAGGGTTTCCTGCAGGGTGATACACTGAAATCCTTATATGCTTCATCCCAGATCTTTGCATAAACTTCCCCCACACACTAGATACAAATTGTGCTCCATTATCAGACAGAACATACTCTGGTTTTATAACATTCACAAAGTAATCTTTCTCTAGCTTGTTAATTATATTCTGGCTAGTGGCCTTTTTCAGTGGATACAGCCTTACAAACTTTGAGAATACATCAACAGCTAAAAGAACACACTTTACACCCCCTCAACCTGTTGGCAGCCTCCCAAATAAATCAATAGCCAGCAGTTCACCATTTCTTTTAGGAACAATATTCTGCATCTCTCCTTGTACTGCAATAGTATTATACTTCACTTTTGGACATTTGTCACAAGAAGCCAACTGTCTCTTTACTCTCCTGGCCATGTTGTTACAACTAACATAGTCCTGCAGTATTTCCAAACATTTTTGAGCCCCATAATGCCCATGGCTAAGGTGGATGTAATTTATTAATTTTTCCACATGCTCATCTGGAAAACATGCCTTCCACTCCTCTTTGTCCAAATTTCTTCATCTAAATAAAATACCCTTATAAATTGTATAATATTTAGCTATTTTTTCATGTTCTTTACTTCCAAAGTTTGTTTTGATAAACTTCAAGGTTTGGTCCCCATTCTGAAGTCTCCTCATGTCCTTACAGATAGATCTGATTTCCTTCTCTCCACCCACTCCTTTCATATACAATATCTGTAGTTCTTTCTCGTCTCCATTCGCTTCATGTTCTTCTCCAATGAATGGTAATCTTGATAAGGCATCAGCCACATTGTTGTCTGTGCCCTTAATATATCTTATCTCATAGTTAAACTGCTGCAAAAACATGGCCCATCTCATGAGTCTACTATTTAACAGCTTACATTCTTGCAAATAGCTCAGAGCCTTATGGTCTGTGTAAACAATCACTTTCCTACCTTCCACATATATCCTGAACTTCTGAAATCCAAAAACTATGGCTAAAAGTTCCTTCTCTGAGATACCATACATTAATTCATCTTTGGACAGCATTCTGCTTGCAAAAGCGATTGCCCTGTGCTCGGTCTTCCCATCTACTACCCTCTCCTGAAATAGCACTGCCCCTATCCCATAATCTGAGCTGTCTGCCCCAATACAGAAAGGCAAAGACAAATCTGGATAGAACAAAATTTTGCTGTTTTTTAAGCTATTATTTATGGCTTTAAATTCCCGGTCACACTCAGATGTCCAGCACCAGGTTACACTTTTCTTTAATAGTCTACATAAGTTAGGTGAATTCAGGCTATAATCACTTATGTACTTCCTATAGAATGAACATAGTCCTATAAATGATTTCAATTGTTTCCTGTTCGTTGGCACCTTGCAGTCAACAATAGCCTTGATTTTCTCTTTATTGGGCAGAATGCCATCAGGAGTTAACTGATGACCGATAAATAGTAATGTTGCTTGAAAAAATTCACACTTACTTAACTTAAGGGTCATCCCCCCTTTAGATATAGCCTTGAATACATCCTCCAACAGCTGACAGTGCTCTTGCCAATTGCTACTCGTAATCAAAATGTCATCTACGTACACTGTCAATTTTCTCATTAGTTCATCACCCAACACATGACTTAAAGCCCTTACAAAAACTGCTACAGATATTGATAAACCAAATGGCACAACTGTAAACATATAAGTCCTGCCCTCAAATAAGAAAGTAGTGTACTTTCTGCTCTCTTCAGCCAATTGCACCTGCCAGAACCCTGAAGTCAAATCAACACTTGACAGAATTTTAACATTATAAAATTTTTTCAACAGCTCATCCATGTTCTCTGGCTGATCATTTTCTTTGACTATTATTTTATTTAGCTTTCTTGCATCCAATACTATTCTTATAGAACCACCCCTCTTTTTCACCACTACTATTGGATTACAATACTCACTCCTCCCCATTTCCAGTATGCCCCACTTCAACATCATCTGTATCCTTGCCCTTACAGCCTCTCTATTAGCTATTGCTATAGGATAAGGTTTGGCCCTTATCACTTCATGTGGCAATACCCTCAAAACATAACTGAAATCTATGACTTTTCCAGGTCTGTCAGAGAACACATGCTTATGCTTACACAATAAACCTGTAAGCTGCACCTTTTGTTCCTCATTTAAATGTCCCATTTCATTTACTTTGTCATGTATCTGCTGTTCAGTGCACATCTCATCACCTACCTCTTCTATCCTTTGTAAATGAGTAATTGTCTCACCTCCTTTTAATTCCCCTTTAAATTTTATTCTTCGTTTATTTCCACCAGCATCAAATTCTACCACTCTGTTCTTTACAAAAATGCTACAGTCATACTTGTACAAGAAGTCCATACCCAAAATTACATTCAATGCCAAACCCTTCACCACAAAGCAACTAATATCAAAACAATACTCATTACTATTAAATTCCAGTAATACTTCCCTGCTGATGGGCTTGCTACATGTCCCAGTTGCTGTCTTAATTTTGACTCCTTTAACTGGTAATTCTATTAATCCTAAACCTTTAATTTGCTGCCAGAAAGATTCAGAGATTGCAGATAAACTTGAGCCAGAGTCTAATAATGCTATATCTGTAACTCCTCCCACACTGATATCAATTATTGGCTGTATCACCTCTATTTCTACTCTGTTCAGCCCTGATTCATGTAATAAATCTCTTTCTACTTCACTCCTGCTTTCCTCTTGCATAATGCAAATATCTTTAGGTCTTTCTCCAAAACATACATCAGTATCCCCTTCAAACAGATCCTTAATAGCAAACTCAACATTCTCTTCTTCACTTAATTCTTCCAATTTTCTGGCAATTTTAAATTTTATTTTACCCCATTCTTCAGGCATCAAAGCTTTATGTAATTTTGCACAGGACACCCAATCACTCAAATCATAATCAGCCTCCTCCTTTCCTAACCATCCACAATTAACATCTGTGAGGCTTGCATCATCAGTTAAGAAAACATAGGTTTCAATCTTATCTTCTGGGCAACCTACAGCAACATTCTCCATATCATTATGCATTTCCATATCCACACTGAAGTCATTATCACTACCACAGTTAACACCTGCACCCACTAGCACAGTAACCTTATCTGTAGGTAATTTACCAGCATTTTCCACATTGTCAAATACACCACTCATATTAGGCTTTACATCACACTGAATAACCCTCTCCTCACCTTTTCCACAATTCCACAATTCCACTATTTCCAATAGACATCTCTACCCATTCATCACACCCATTATTACTGTGAACATTGCCCCTTAATTCCATATCCACTTCTGTTCCCCCTTTTGATGAAACTACCTCTGTCTCTGATCTTTCAATGAATTTTGCTGCACACAAACCAATATTGTCCTCCTCTGCTTGTAATTTCTCTTCCCTTTTAAACATGTCATCAATGTAAAACTCACACTGTTGATTGCTGATATTAGCCTTGTTCCCTTTTTTCCTCTTATACCTTTTATCTGTATTTCTATAATTGTTAACCCCCCCCCATAGATTTTCATTTCCTAAGACAGCATCCATATGACATATCCCAATTTCCCTATTTTCCTTGCTGACTTTATTACTCATCCCATCATGTCCTTGTCTGGCCCTGTTCACATAATTACCAGCCCCCCTGAGGACCTTAAGTGAGGCATCAATTAGTTTTTTGATTGCCTACCCTGTCCATTTGCATCTGGCATTCCTACTCTCATACCTTCTCTCTCACTCCTCATCTGATCAAAATTGTCTCTTCTCCCTCCAAAATTTCTGTTATACCTTTGTGGCTTGCTTCTCCAATCTCTATCCTGATTATTCTGATCACTTCTATCTCCTCTCCACCTGTTATGGTTATTACTGTATTCATAATTAATACTGTTTCCCCTTTCATGATACCTTCCACTCTCCCTATGTTCCATGTATTTAGGTCTGTAACACAATGCCCTGTCCATATTATCCACAAAATTAAGAACTTCTTCCACTGAATCTGTTGCACTGTGAATTAAATCCCATTGCAAATGCTCTGGTAATCTTCTCTTTAGTGTAGATATTTCTGTTAATACACCCAGTGGCCTATCCAGATGATTTAATTTATTCAGTTCTCTAACACAGAACTCTCTCATACTTTCCTTTCCACTCTTGTAACTGGATCCATTCAAACAATCGTTTTGCAATCTTAATTGTTTTGCTTGGCCCTAGTGTTTGTTCAAGAACAGGTTTTCGAAGGTTTTAAAATCACAAAATTTATCATCATTTTGGTTTGCCCATGTTTGAGCTCCCCCTTCCAACTGCCTCTTAACATATTTAATTTTTGCCTGCTCACTCATCCCTGTCACAAAGTTATCCTTACACGCAGCTAGAAAGTCAACTGCATGGTATTTATTCTCCCCATTAAAAGGTTTTGACTGAAATCCATGCCCCAGAGGATATCCCAACAATAAATTTCCATTCCCTGCTGCCACAGTATTAACTGTTTCCCTCAAGACATTTATTTCCCCTTCTAATTCCTTCTTATTGTCAGTAATTCCCTTATGGCAATCCAGCACTCCTATCTTAATGGATTCAATGTCTGCCTCTGTTTGTCTTTGAAATAATGTGCATTTCTTTTCCTGTACCTGAATCTGCCCCACAAGATTACTTTGCACAGTGTCCACCTTGGCTACTAGACCTCTTTCAACCTCATCAACTCTCTCGATAATTCCCTCAACAGTTTTAACTGTGTTTTCAACTTTATATGTAATTTGAGTGAATTTGAGATCTAGCTGATCAAATTTTTCACTCACTGTCTTTATTTTATCACTAAGCCTTAATTCCATATCCCCTATTTTCGAATCCATTTCTCCAACTATTGCAGTTTTTATATTCCCTATTTTCGAGTCTATTTCTCCTAATTTACTAGTAAGTTTTACAAAAAATGTGCTGAGGTCACTTCCTGGTATCCAGCCTATTTCTTTTGGCATGCTAGGGCTACTACAGGTACTCCTAACATCCACTGATTCGCCTTCACTTTGAGATTCACGCATCTCATCGGCCATGGCTAATGAAAGGACACAATTTTGCAATGTAGCTGCTGGCTGTACTTATCTTTTATATCCTCGTGTGACGCGACGCCTGCAGTGAGCTCTGCAGCACAGCTATGCAATGAATCGTAATCGGCGGCGTGGACACACAGCAAACTCAATCAGGAGCGAGAACACGTTAGGTAGGCCCCTGGCAGCATGTAGTTGTGTTGGTCGGCAGCACGTGGATACAGCTTCGACTGCTCTACCCGTAGCAACACATGGACGTGGCACGGACGATGGTTTTTTCTCGCGGCAGCACGTGTCGCGGCACGGACGACTGTTTTACCCGCGGCAACACGTGGACACGGCAAGCATGGCGGTTTTACCCGCGGCAACACGTGGTCGACTCATCAGACTGTGTAAATGACTGCTTCACAATCATGGTGGCCTTATACCGGCATAACCACGGGGCAGCGCGTATCTTGTCCAGCACAAACACTCCGGTACTGCTAATGCACCGATTTAGCTCAGAGCCCCCACACTGACTGTTCAAAAGCCTAATGTCAGATGGACATTCGATTCCGAAATACTATGGAATATGGAAGAAAGTCCTATCCCGGACGAGCCACCAATTGCAACTGAACTCGGGCTCGTTTACTACCTATTTTTCACGTGGCTCATCTGTAAAGGGGGTTGGTAGTAAACTGTTGCATTTGCGCCCCTATTATTGAGTCTGATATTGGCTGGCTTTTTAAGAGCAGTGAATTGAACTATACACGTTCAGATTGAAACTTATTTATTCAAAAGAAACACTTAAACGTTGTGGCCATGCATTTTTAAGTTCACAAATAATAATCAGTGCAATTCGTACACTGTTTGTCTCACACCCACACACTTTCACTTTGTTCCTTCGCATACCCTGGCGTCCATGCTTGCACTCGTGGCACTTTGCTGCTCCCAACTCACCACCACAACGGCCAACGACAAAAGACCACGATTTTCCCGCTCATATCCACAGTCCTGAGTTGGGTCACATGACACCACAGTAGTCAAAATAATCGCTAAACATGGCCACAATTTGTATACAATATTTTATAATATTTAAATACTTAAATCTAAATACATCATATAATTTTACAAATTATCACCACACTTATATAATTCGTTGCAATTAAAAGAAAACCAAAACACTATCCAACGGAACTACAACGTCCATCAAAACACAAAACAAGTATTTTTCGGTCTATTTTGCCCAGCATATTATCTCTGCTGCTGTGCTTTAAATTTTAAATTACTTGAAAGAGTTCCATATTATCCCCTGTTACCTTACAAAGATGATCATAGAGCACCTTGCCTGCTCACCACAATAATTAAAAATCATGATCTTGTATGAAGAACATCTGGGAGACCAAACCCCATCACGACTCTGGCGTCGCCTTTGGTTACTTGTGAATGAGCATACCTTCTGGTCATCACACTGTGGGCGGTGTGGTCTGCCAAGCTGTCTACTGACCTACAGATCCACCTGCTACCGCACTCCTTTGGACCAACTGTATTCACTGCTATGACAATGCCAGCCAGCTCACCACTCACCGCCTGTTGGCACAACTACTCCCACTTACTGGCCGTCTGCTGGCAGAGGCAGGGCTCACTTCACCTCCACAGCTTCTACATCACATGGCAGCATCCGCTCACTCTCTCCACCATCCGAGCACTCCAGGATCGTCCACGCACCATACGTGCCGGTTTACATGCCGGAATATATCAACGAGGCCAAGCCTCCTCCGCTGCTGTGGTCACCACCACCACCACATTCGGCTCATCCGTACTGCTTGTACCACAAGATTTTCGGCGATAATGCCAAGAAGTGCCAATTACTTTGCCAGCACTCAAACGCCGACCGCAGGACCTAAAAGATGCCAAGTCCTGTGGGGAACCTCTCAGACGTCCTCATACATTGCACTCCATCCACTCGCCCACCCGACCAAGCGGTCATTTGTACATGACTGACATTTCATCATGGCTCGTTTTTCTAGTTGACACTGATGCTGACGTGTCTATCATACCTACATCGATGGCTCCCCCATCTTTTCATTGATGAAGTCACTTCTACGAGCTGTCAATGCATCAACGTTACAAATCTCAGACTCTGTCAAAATTATGATGCACCTATCTCCTTCTCTGTCTTTTCCATAACTTTCTACATTGCTAACATCGATGAACCAATTCTTGGTATGGATTTTTGTCCCATTACAAACTCTCCCCGAACACAGTTCAGGGCTCAGTGCTACACCATCCCACTAACACTCAGATAATGTGCTCCTGCACTTATGTTCCATGATCTGTTTCTCTTGCAACATGTGAGTTTGTACACAAGTGCTCCATGCTCGCAGACGACATTGTGACATCACTAACTTACTGTCAGAATATGACTCGGCGGCACATCTCTGCCGGGAAAACGAAGAGCTGAAACAATGCATAACACACGCTTACAACAAGCTCATCGCAGCTCGTACCTCGCCGTTGAAACTGCAGTCCTCATATTCACCACCTAATCGAGCTTCTCCAGCAGACACCAGTTTGGACACTCATCAGGTTAATCCAAAAACATTAATTGCGTGTGGCAATTTGCGTCCGGTAGACTCTGCACCCCCAACGTGCTCGCCACATTCAGTGCCATGTGTTTCAAACAGTGCTCCTAATGACAGTCGCACATGCAATACGACCATGCCCACCACACAGGCAGCCGCCCCGTGTGTTGATAAACATTGGCCCTCTCTTGCTCCAGCCACGTGACTCGGCAGCCATCGCTGTTCCACATGCGATGCCAATGATCCTCTCACCTGTGCCGCTTACCAAGTGCAAGGTTGTCAGCAGACAGTCGCCGTGTGCTCCGACTTGCTTCACACTGTGCACAGCCGCCTCTCCAAATAAGCAGATGCTCACATACTAGGCATGTGACTTTCGTGCTACTGTTTCCCACTCGCACTAACGGCTACGCCCTGTAGTGCCCTCCTCATCCAAAAACTTCGAGTCAGCACAATGATCAGTCTAGTGTGCAGTTCTCGCTTTCTTCAATCACCAAATAAATGACACACAAGATAGTTACCATTTCCGGCCCTCCTATTGGGCACAAGGTTAGGCGCCTCATCCCTATTAAGTTGCGTGCGGCCCACAGCAAATTAACGAACTTTTGGAGGCAGTTCTCCTGCAACCGTCAGAGAGCAACTGGTCTTCACCTCATCCTCAAACATGATGCTTCTTTCCAAATGTGTGGTGATTACAGAAATCTGAGCACTCGTATCATCATGGACAATTACCCCATGCCTAAGATAAGTGATTTCACTCAAATGTTATCTGGTGCTACAATTTTCAGTGTTATTGACTGTAGATGTGCCTACCACCAGATTCCTGTAGCGCCAGAAGACATCCCTAAAACAGCTATTATCATGCCACATGGTTTGTTCCAATACAACTTCATACCATTCAGCCTAAAAAACACGGTGCAAATGTGGCAGTTTTTCATTGACTTCATCTTACGGCAGTTCAAGTTTTGCTTTGCATATCTAGACAACATACTCATTTTCAGCGAGTCAACTGAGGAACATGAAAATCATTTATCCATGGTCCTCCAGACCTCGAACTCCAATGGCGTCAAGGTCAACAATGACGAATTCCAATTGCGTCAGCCTTCCGTCACTTTCTTGGGTTACACCGTCTCCACTGACGAAATATAGTCTCCCAAATCTCGTTCACAGTCCATCACTTCACTGCCGCCCCTGGCTACTTACAAAGAACCCCGACGTTTCCTGGGCACAATAAATTACTACTGTCATCACCTGCCTTCTGCAGCTGCCGTGCAGGCCCCGCTGACTGACTCGCTGCCGGGTAAACAGACTTCAGGACTCAAACCCGTTCGCTGGACTGCACCTATGCTGGAGACTTTCAATGCATTAAAGACTTCTTTAGCTCATGCCATGACGCTTGCCCACACTGACCCCTCAGCAGAATTGTTCATCACTACGGACGCCAGTGACATTGCAGTGGGAGCAGTACTACAGCAACACAAGGCAGACACGGTTTCCCCTCTTTATTTCTTCTCTAAAAAACTATCGAGAGCTGAGAAAAAATACTCCGCTTTCGATAGAGAACTCCCTGTGGTTTACGAGGCCGTCAAACACTTCTGCGCTGACTTGGAGGGTCACTTGTTCTTCATCCTCATAGATCACAAACCACTCGCAGATGCTTTCTGCAACCCCCCCCCCCCCCCCCCCCCGGTGACCCACCCCCTCAGCATTTCTGCCTCTTTGATCTAGTCTCCCAATTCACAACCAATGTTCGCTACATCAAAGACATGGACTACGTCACTGCAGATTTTTTCTCATGGATCAATATTATTTCACGTGTCATTGACTTATCCAACCTGGCCACCCTACAAGCCTCTGACGAGGAATTTCAAGCTCTCCTCACGGACCCTCAAATAGCTCTTGTGTTTACTAAAGCTAAATTCCCTGGCATTGTGGATGAGGTGTGGTGTGACTCTTCTACCGGTATCTTACTCCCATTACTTCCACCCCCAGTGCCGGCAGACCTTTGATGCTCTGCATAACCTCACTCACCCTGGCGTCCATGCCACTACACAGCTCATCTCCGAGCGTCTTTTTTGGAAAAATATAAAATGGGACTTTAAGACCTGGGCACACAGCTGCATCTCCTGCCAATGCAACAAAATCAGCCGCCTCCCCACCCCACCACTGGGCAACTTCAACATCCCCCCACAACGATTTCACCATGTACATATCGATCTTATTGATCCTCTTCCACCGTTGGAGGGCTTAAGATACATTCTATCCCCAATCGACTAGATGTGCCACTGGGTAGAGGCAGTTCCCTTACTTAACATCACTGCTGAGACCATGGCCAAGAGTTTTATCTCCTCGTGGATTGCTAGGTTTGGTTGTCCAACCACCATCACCACTGACCAGGGTCGGCAGTTTGTCTTCCCTGTTCACCATTTTATGTAACGTCTGTTGCATAAAGAAAATTCACACCAAATCCTACCACCCACAAAGCCATGGGTTAGTGGAACAGTGGCACCGCTCTCTAAAAATAGCACTCAGGTGCCATGACTAGCTCTGGTCTGAAGCACTTCCACGGGTGCTGCTCGGCGTCCATTCAACTTTCAAGCCCGACTTACAGGGAACTATCTCAGAACTCGTTTTCATGGAGAACCTCATTCTACCAGGGGAACTCATTCAGCCTCAGGTACCCAAAGGTTTCTCCCCTCCTAGGATGTCATAAGTCGCATGCGCACTCACTTCAAAGAGGCACGCCTGCACCCACCTATCAGCCACTCCCTGCCAGACACTTACATGCCAACCGCCCTCAACACTTGCTCCCATGTAATGCTGAGAAACGATTCAGTCTGACAACCTCTGCAACCACCTTATCTCGGCCCCTTTAAAGTCCTCTGGTGGGGCGATACATCTTTTGACATCATCGTCAAAGACAGTCCGCAAACTGTTTCGTTACACCAACTCAAACCAGCATTCATGGACCCCAACACCCCTCTGCTGGCTCAGTCTGATTCTCCTAATGTCTCTCCCGCCAGTCTCCCTCTCGCCGTGGAGACCAACAATGTTTCCTCTCGGGCCACCACGCCGATTTGTTTACCCGACGCCTCCCCGTCGCCTTTCGCAGGTTTCTTAGACACGTCCCCCTCCACCCCATGTGTGGGTTTCGCTGCTACCTCATCAACTACGGAGACACCCTCTCCCATAGTCACCCTGCTCTGCAACATACCCCCACACTGCACGTACAACATTTCAATCATCACTCTCGACAAACGAGTTCTCATCCTATTCACAGACACCGTGGCCTTGCCACCCAATGACCAGTTAAACGGCAGTGTTGTGCATAGCCTCACCCACCCTCGTGAGTGCGTCCTGACGACAATTCGTGCCTTCATCTCGCTGGACATCTCGATTAGCATCTGGGCGTGCCACACCTACAGCCCACCATACGCCGTTCCGCCCACCTGCTCTTCGATGGCCGCCACATCGCCACAAGGACTTTGAGGTGGACCTGCCTCCTGTCGCTCTGCCTCCGCACCCCACCCCGCTCGAGGGTAAGGTCCCAGTCGTGCATCTGCCATCTTGTACAACCTCCAACAACAGTCTTGATGTCCACATGGTGTTCCCTCTGCAGTACTTCATACTGCTCGGGAGGGGGGAGGGGAGGGGGGGGGGGGGGAGCTGTATGGCATTGATAGGTCATATTGACCATGAACAACATAATCTTTGGGACTCAGATCACTCATCTGAGCCACCATGTTAATTCAGTCTGTTCTTATACCTTGTACTGTGTGCATGTGTATGGTCATTGTTGAAATATAGATATGTGCAGATATTAATGGGGACAGTTTATTCCATATATCGATACTTTCTTGAGATGTTAATTTGTGAATTCTGAAAGTTGCACAGCTTGGCAGCACCACTAATGCTTAACTTTGCTGCTTGCTGCTTGTTGGTACTAACCCACTTGTCACTGAACATTCCTGTGTTAATTAGCGCATGAATATAGTAGTGCCTCATATCAATGTGTTTTGTTCAGGCATGACGCACACAATTGACTCAGTGCAATGGCACCTCTATTATCATGGGACAGAGTTACTTGTTTTTCACAATGGTTAATACACAAGCCATGGAGCAATCCTTGAAGGTATATTGCTTCTTGCACTGCTGTTGCAGGGCCATGTAGTCAACTTCTGTAGTTGATAGGGCAATCATTTAGTGCCACTATGAATTCCATGAAACTGGTGCTCCAGCTGGCTTGAAAATATAGGCTGTCATTGATTGCCACTGACTGAGATCTGATACTTAATGAGCATCATAGGAGCCCTCAATTTCAGTTGGTCCACTTTTCCAGAAATTTAGTCATATATAGGTTTGTTGTTGTTGTGGTCTTCAGTCCTGAGACTGGTCTGATGCAGCTCTCCATGCTACTCTATCCTGTGCAAGCTGCTTCATCTCCCAGTACCTACTGCAACCTACATCCTTCTGAATCTGCTTAGTGTATTCATCCCTTGGTCTCCCTGTACAATTTTTACCCTCCACGCTGCCCTCCAATACTAAATTGGTGATCCCTTGGTGCCTCAGAACATGTCCTACCTACCAACTGATCCCATCTTCTAGTCAAGTTGAGCCACAAACTCCTCTTCTCCCCAATTCTATTCTATTGGTTATGGCTTTGATATATCTCATAAAATGTTTGGCTGCTTTCCAGTGCTCTCTCTCTCTCTCTCTCTCTCTCTCTCTCTCTCTCTCTCTCTCTCTCTAATGCTCACAGCACATGCAGTGTGCGGTCTTGTGCCTTGAGCCAAATATAGAGGTGACCCAATGGTTTGCTGACAAGGAATATAATGTAACACAAGTTCTTCCTCATCTGTCAATTTTATTTTTTATTTTATTTTATTTTATTTATTTATTCTCTCTCTCTCTCTCTCTCTTT